>NC_135213.1:28764785-28767285 GCF_052324685.1 Brachyhypopomus gauderio | reverse complement strand
TCAGCAAAGCAAAACTGTGTCAGGCATGTTTGCCCTCGATGTTCAGCGGTTTTGTGCTCTCTAAAGCAGAGGTCACCAGGAGGACTTTTAGAGATCTGCCTTACCAGAAACCCCAGCTACATAAACCCCAGTTACGTAAACCCCAGCTACATAAACCCCAGCTACATAAACCCCAGTTATGTAAACCCCAGCTACATAAACCCCAGTTACGTAAACCCCAGCTACATAAACCCCAGTTACGTAAACCCCAGCTACATAAACCCCAGTTACATAATCCCCAGTTACGTAAAGCCCAGCTAGGTAAACCCCAGCTACGTAAACCCCAGCTACATAAACCCCAGTTACGTAAACCCCAGCTACATAAACCCCAGCTACGTAAACCCCAACTACATAAACCCCAGCTACGTAAAGCCCAGCTAGGTAAACCCCAGCTACGTAAACCCCAGCTACATAAACCCCAGCTACATAAACCCCAGCTACGTAAACCCCAACTACATAAACCCCAGCTACGTAAACCCCATCTATGTGAACCCACAGCTATGTAAACCCCCAACTACATATACACCAGCTACATAAACCCCAGCTACATAAACCCCAGCTACTTAAACCCCATCTATGTGAACCCACAGCTATGTAAACCCCCAACTACATATACACCAGCTACATAAACCCCAGCTACGTAAACCCCAGCTACACAACCCCCCAGCTACGTAAACCTAGGGTGACCAAACATCCGTATTTCCTGTGACATGTCCATATTTCACGTAATTTTTGTGAAAATAGTGAGGAAATGTCCTGGTTTTTAAATTACCATTATTAAATAATTTGTTATTGGAGTTTTTGTTGTTGACTTTTACTGAAAAGCATTTTTAATAAACCAACTGTAAATACCATGTTATTGCGTGGCCTATGTTAAGTGAGTGCATGCCACAGTTTATGCCACATTGACCTGTGTACTCAAATGTTAGGTGCTAGCTAATCATCTTTTGATGGTTGAACTCGCTGCTTCCATGATTCGTAACAGCTATGCTAATTTTGTAATGCTGTCTGACTTACTGATTACTTTTAGCCATTGAAAGCAGCACCTCAGTGATTAACGACTTTTTGATACTAGCGCGAATATCTGAGATGGAATAAGCTAATGTTAACTATGGACACAACTCAACACTCTACAGTTCAACAGGTCGTATGGCAGTTGTGACTGATTTGTGTCAAGACATTTTAATGCTTATGGACATTGTATTAATGACATGTGTTTGCATCGCCAGTTGTTGCTATAACAGCAATTACATTAGGACATTTAAAGAACCCCATGGAGTGAATGTTCTGATTTAAACATTTTTGAAACAAAGTTTCCAGAGACAGGACATTTTGGACTTAGGTGCTTCAAATAGCTGTTGTGTGTGTATATATATATATATATACATACCATATATATATACCATATATATATATATACATATATATATATATATATATATATGCAGTTATCATCTTCATCAACAGTTGTTAATTACAATTCATGCCAAAAGGTTAGTAGCACTAGGGAAGGAGATTGAGAGAGTGAAGTAGGGAAGGAGATTGAGAGAGTGAAGTAGGGAAGGAGACTGAGAGAGTGAAGTAGGGAAGGAGACAGAGAGAGTGAAGTAATGAAGGAGACTGAGAGAGTGAAGTAATGAAGGAGACTGAGAGAGTGAAGTAGGGAAGGAGACTGAGAGAGTGAAGTAGGGAAGGAGACAGAGTGAGTAAAGTAGGGAAGGAGATTGAGAGAGTGAAGTCGGGAAGGAGACAGAGTGAGTGTAGTAGGGAAGGAGACAGAGAGAGTGAAGTAGGGAAGGAGACTGAGAGAGTGAAGTAGGGAAGGAGATTGAGAGAGTGAAGTAGGGAAGGAGACTGAGAGAGTGAAGTAATGAAGGAGACTGAGAGAGTGAAGTAATGAAGGAGACTGAGAGAGTGAAGTAGGGAAGGAGACAGAGAGAGTGAAGTAGGGAAGGAGACTGAGAGAGTGAAGTAGGGAAGGAGACAGAGTGAGTAAAGTAGGGAAGGAGATTGAGAGAGTGAAGTCGGGAAGGAGACTGAGAGAGTGAAGTAGGGAAGGAGACAGAGAGAGAGTGAAGTAGGGAAGGAGATTGAGAGAGTGAAGTAATGAAGGAGACTGAGAGAGTGAAGTAGGGAAGGAGACAGAGAGAGAGTGAAGTAGGGAAGGAGACTGAGATAGAGTGAAGTAGGGAAGGAGACTGAGAGAGTGAAGTAGGGAAGGAGACTGAGAGAGTGAAGTAGGGAAGGAGACAGAGAGAGAGTGAAGTAGGGAAGGAGACTGAGAGAGTGAAGGAGGGAAGGAGACAGAGAGAGTGAAGTAATGAAGGAGACTGAGAGAGTGAAGTAGGGAAGGAGACAAAGAGAGTGAGTGAAGTAATGAAGGAGACTGAGAGAGAGTGAAGTAGGGAAGGAGACTGAGATAGAGTGAAGTAGGGAAGGAGACAGAGAGAGTGAAGTAATG
>NC_135213.1:28682285-28759785 GCF_052324685.1 Brachyhypopomus gauderio | reverse complement strand
GGCACGGCGGTGCCATGTGGCAGCTCAATCCCCCTGGCGTTGCCATGGCGAGCGTGCCAGCCTGCTCTGCCAGCCCCACCTCGTCTGTGCTCTGCCTGCTGGAAACTATGGAAACCCGCCGTGCACAAACTCATTGTTGTCAAAAATAAATAAATAACAAAAACAAAAAAGGGAACGGCTGAAACAGGCTGAGCGGTGCGGCTCGGCGGCCGGGCGTGCTGGAGGGGCGGCGGGGCCCAGACCGGCCGTGGAACTCCCAGACCTGCGGCACGGCAGACGAAGGCAGAGCGGAGACGGCCGCACGGGCCACACGGCCCCTCCCCTGCCAAACCTGCCCCACCCCCATCTCTGAGAGGGGGAGGGGCGTCCTCGCATGTCCTGCAGAACCTGAGCAAGCAGGCGGTTGCTGGTGAAGACCGCCGGTCAAGCCACCTAAGATGAGGAAGACCACATGAAGGAGGCCACATGTCTGAATGCTCCATCTGTTCCTCTGCAGCACCTCCAACTGAAACATGACTCTGATCAGTGAAGCCATCTTCTTCTGCAGAAGAAAATAGAGCAGGTCTGATAATGGTTTAACGCTCTGATGTGTGTTCACTTGTTCATTGTCATCTTAAGATTGAGCGGAATACTGCAGCTACAATATACAAATAGTAACACGATTGCACACCTGCTGAAATCCATTTAGAGACTCTAGTCATGGTCTAGTGCCGTAAAGGGCCGTTGGCGTTCAGCAGACTTCAAAAGAACTTCTCCCCAATGTGGAGCGCTGGCCCAGGAAGGGAACCCGTGCAGAAAGATACACGCGAGGGATTGGTGATCGATCAGGTGCCTCCCGAAGACGTCTGCCTGCCCAGATCATAGTGCCCCACTCAAACACTGTGACTGTCCAGTCCTGCAGCTAATACACACGTGGGACACGTGGGGTTGTTGTGCATAATTCCCCAATGCCCCCTGACTGAAAATGTAAAAAAAAAAAAAACTAGTTGAATCAGTTGTTTAATCTGCTTACACAACTGGATTAAACATCTGATCTAAATGGAATTTGGCAGGTGTGCAATCATGTCACTATTAGTTTAAGCAACTTACCTTATCTTCTTATTTATTTGTGCCACTTAAGGTAATCAAAACTACAACACAGCACGATTAAGGCATCATCTAATGCAGTAATTCAGCTTGGACACATACCATAGGCACATACAGCAGGTTATACTTTATACGTACTAACCTGCCTCCTTCGAGTATCGCTGTGTCTCTGTCTGTCTGTCTAGATGTTCATACAATTAAACATTAAATGAACAAACTCCAGTCACTGTGTGATAAACCGAACAAGCATTTTAAAAATGGCATGTTCGTTTTTTGAGAATACATTAATTAAGGCTTGATGATTAAACTAATGGCTTGAACTGTATGATCTAGAACAGCGGGTTGAGACCCAAAGTGGAGAATCAGGTCTGAATGTTACAGACTCAGTGGGGGCCTTCTGCTCACACACCACTCGCTCATGCTGTCAGTCTTGCTACGACAGCAGGCTAAACACACCCGATTCTACTATACTGAAATCAAAATATTCAATGTCATAAAATTCTACTGAAAAAGCTGCATTCGTTCTGCGTTGTGATCATTTATGTATATAAATGATCCATAATAAATCTTGAGATTATGCTTTATTGTAGCTATATTGATTATTGTGGCTTATTGTACATCCTCTTTCATGTAATTGGCTTATTGTACATCCTCTCTCATGTCATTGGCTTATTGTACAACCTCTCTTGTGTCATTGGCTTATTGTACATCCTCTCTCGTGTCATTGTGTTATTGTACATCCTCTCTCATGTCATTGGCTTATTGTACATCCTCTCTCGTGTCATTGTGTTATTGTACATCCTCTCTCGTGTCATTGTGTTATTGTACATCCTCTCTTGTGTCATTGTGTTATTGTACATCCTCTCTAGTGTCATGGTGTTATTGTGCATCCTCTCTCACAATTGCAATCATTTAATTTAGTGATTGGTATTTACAGATTAAAAATATATTTTCTGTAAAAACAAGGTCGCACTATGGCATCCATTTTCTGCATAACTTAATCAGTTTTGTTTGTTTCTTGTTAAGACACTGAACATACACAGAACCAGTCTGAACTGATATCCCAGTTTCATTATTTTCCAAGTGTTCCTTGTTAAAATGATAATGTATTGAGTTATAATATCTTATTCATAATTATAAGGCCACCATTGATGAGTTAGATGTTTTGTTGAGGTAAACTCTACATTGCCAAACAGGTCATGATTTTTTTACATCCCTAAATACTGTCAGTGGTATGTAATTATAAATTGACGTGGTGGCTAATATGGTCAATTCAACTGAAGTATGTAATTATATTATGATTTCGCATTAACAGCAAGAACAATATTAATTTTGTTCTTATTTCCTCTTGCTAAGTGAAGTTGCTAAGTTGTCTGTAATAACTACTAGGCTAGATATGTCTTCACCATAAGGTTTATGACTCTCATTGTGTGTTGCTTCACCATACATAAACTACAGATGTATCATTATTTCAGCATCTGTTCTTTATATGTGAGTGCGTGCGTGCATGCACGTGTTTGTGTGTGTGTGTGTGTGTGTGTGTGTGTGTGTGTGTGTGTGTGTGTGTGTGTGTGTGTGTGCGTGCGTGCATTTGTGTGTTACAGAATAGGATCTCAGTTGCTTAAACACCAGAGAACAGTAGCAATTCTTGTTGCCATGGCAATGTCCAGACCACATTTGTGTTGAAATCAGAAGATAAGAGAGATGTATTTACCGCGTCTTCCTGCTTGTGCTCTGACTGCAGTGTGATGGGATGCGTCCCTCCTTCTGGGTGTGTGCTGGTGGTCAGGACAGCGGCAGACGCAGGCACAGGACAAACGCCTTGGATGCTTGTCAGGCCATGATGTGGACGGTGTCCAATGCAAAAGCCATGTCTGCGTATTATTTGATTACAAGCCTATTATGTTCATAATAACATATTTACTTCGAGGAATCAGTTATTTGCAGAGCTTATTTAATTTTCACACTCATACACACACACACACACACACACACACACACACACACACACACACACACACACACACACACACACACAAACACACAGAGATGAGATTTCACAAGCATACAAGCTGTGACACGGTATGAGGATCTAGGGAGGTGAGATGTTGATGAAGGCAGCCTCAGTGTTTCACAGTCCACATGGTGCAAAGAGCGCACTCTCTCACTCCTTCACTCTCACTCCTTCACCCTCTCACTCCGTCACTTTACTCTTTGCTAAGTTCAGCTCCCTGTGAGAGAACTTTTTGAATTACAGCTAAGATGAGCTGGAAGAGAAAAGAGACTGATATAAATTAGAAGTACCGGAGTTGGTGAAGAACTGGAGGAGCTAGAGGACTGGGGTCTAGAAAACAGGGGGTCTAGAGGACATGCAGTGTAGAGGACCAGGGGATTAGAGGACCCGGAGACTAGAGGACTGAGGGACTAGAGGACTGGGGGACTAGAGGACTGGGGGACTAGAGAACTGAGGGTCTAGAGGACTGGGGGACTAGAAGACTAAGGGACTAGAAGACTAAGGGACTAGAAGACTGGGAGACTAGAGCACTGGCGGACTAGAGGACTGGGAGACTGGACAGCTGTCTGCCAGCCAATCCTGGAGGATCAGACTCATAGAGTCTAGAGAAAATTTAACCTCCACCTGTCAAATCCAACCTGCACATATCACAGAAATACTCTCTCTCCCCCCCCCACACACACACACACACACACATACACACACACACACACACACACCTGTGAGTGGTATCCCCTAAGAATCAAACACACACACATACACCTGTGACTGGAGTCCCCTATGAATCACACACACACACACACACACACACACACACACACACACACACACACACACACACACACACACACACACAGGGATATAAATGAACAGTCTATCCAGCAGTAGTTCAACATAAGACCTGAGAAGAACTGAAAATTATTTTCTTACTGGTCATCTTACACTAACATTTTTAGAAGCCCCCTCCACCAACATAAATACTAAACTACACCTTAAGAACTCCTAAACTACACCTTAAGCTCTCCTAAACTACACCCTTAAACATATACTTTGGCCTAAGCTTTGAATGCTCTAGTGCATAATTTCAGCATACATGAGAAATGATTTGAATGTAGCATGAGGGCAAATATACATGTTATAAACAACCCCATTATGAACATCCCCCTGTTATAAACACCTCCTGTAATAAATACCCTATTATAAACACCCCCTGTTAAAAACTCCTCCTGTTATAAATATCCCATTATAAACACCCCCTGTTATAAACACCCCCTGCTATTAACACCCCATTATGAACATCCCCCTGTTATAAATACCCCTGTTATAAACACCCCATTATGAACATCCCCATTATAAACACCTCCCTGTTATAAACACCCCATTATGAACATCCCCGTTATAAACACCTTCTGTTATAAACACCTCCCTGTTATAAACACCCCATTATGAACATCCCCCTGTAATAAATAACGCTTGTTATAAACACCCCCTGCCTGTGTTCTGCAGCTGTGCCTCACTGTGCCACAAGAGCTGGGCTTTCTGTAATAACATCCATTAGCAAGGTGTGTGTGTGTGTTTGATTATATATCTGAGATCAAATTTCATTTCAAATAATATAATGCCTATTTAACTAGTATTCCGCACACTGTGCTTAGGAAGTAGTAAACTGAATATCAGGGTTTGGTTTTTAAACCACATACACAAATCAGACTGCATTTCAAACTCATTTAACTTCACAAGTCAGACTGTATTTAAAACTCATTTAATATTACAAATCAGACTGTATTTAAAACTCATTTAACATCACAAATCAGACTGAATTTAAAACTCATTTAACATCAGACTGCAAATTATGGTAAATGAAAAACATCAAATAAATTAGAATAAGAATTACAATACAATTCTGTTGCTCTGCTTTTGAGTATAGGTTAGCTACTGTGATTTTGACCTTTTAAATAAATCGTGCTTAACCTGCTAAAATTATTAAAAAATGAATTTTTTGTTTTTTTTGGGGTTTTTTCTTTTTTACATTGAAGTAATAATTCTATGTAAAGGTATATGACATAAAAACAAGAAAATTATAGCATATTAAATTATCCACAACATTAATAATTTTCACATTTAATAAATATACATACCATAATAAATGGAGTTCTCATAATCTCACTTTACACATTTATTGCTGAGGACATTGGAATGTTGTAGATCCCCTCCACATTTTATAATGTTATGGAGCCCCTCCCCCTTGCCATCTGAATGTTGAGGAGACCCTCCCCCTTGCCATCTGAATGTTGAGGAGACCCTCCCCCTTGTCATCTGAATGTTGAGGAGCCCCTCCCCCTTGCCATCTGAATGTTGAGGAGCCCCTCCCCCTTGTCATCTGAATGTTGAAGAGCCCCTCCCCCTTGTCATCTGAATGTTGGGGAGCCCCTCCCCCTTGTCATCTGAATGTTGGGGAGCCCCTCCCCCTTGTCATCTGAATGTTGGGGAGCCACTCCCCTAGTTTATTTAGCATGGTTGGGACTGTACCTCTTTTTTCTGAAAATTTGTAGACTGAAAGGCAAGATCCAGTAGCCAATGACATTAAAGTCTTCAACATTTGGAGTTTACATTTAGAATGTAACATGTAAACGTGGTGCAACATTTATATTTATGTATGCACAACATTTTGGATATATTGATTATATATTGATATATATATTTTCATATTTCAAACCACTAGAGGGCACTGTGCACAGCATGAAGGGTCAGATGACACAGGTCAGGTGAGAAACACATGGAACAAGAGAGGAAGTAGTCTGGTGGTGGGAACATATGGTCCTTACTGCAGCTTTAGTAAACAATACAGTCCTGAAATTCTGCAGGTCAGTTTACAATACTACATGTTCAGTTTCATGTTTGTAAATAATCAGCAGATGGGACGTCACTGGGTCACAATGTATAATCACAAATTCATAAATATGTGTCCCATTCTGAAATGGAAGGAGCCACCAGTACCTTTCAGTCTGGACACAGTCAGATATGAACACTGATTCAGTCTGAACATAGTTAGATGTGTACACTGATTCAGTCTGGACACAATCAGATGTGAACACTGATTCAGTCTGGACACAATCAGATGTGAACACTGATTCAGTCTGGACACAATCAGATGTGAACACTGATTCAGTCTGGACACAGTCAGATGTGAACACTGATTCGGTCTGGACAAAGGCAGATGTGAACACTGATTCAGTTTGGACACAGTCAGATGTTCATGCACGTTCAGTGTACAGGATAGACCAAGAAATGTTCAGCTTCACAACTGAGACTCCTTTAATGTGTAGCAGATTGTTGAGGTTATTCTACCAGTTTATACTGGTCAGTTATCAGTATTGTATTGAGGTCTGGTAGATTTATTTTAGCAGTCTATAGTGGTCAGTGTTCTGTGCTGTACCTGGGTCTGGTGGGGCTATTCTACAAGTCTATAGTGGTCAGTGTTCTGTGCTGTACCTGGGTCTGGTGGGGCTATTCTACAAGTCTATAGTGGTCAGTAGACTGTTCTACACAGGGATCAACTGGGAAGACACCCACTACAGTGGAGATCAAACAACTGGCTAAGCTGGTGAGGAATGACCATATGTCATTTCTATGACCTTATGTCATATATCATATAAGTTCATATAGCTGCAGTCAAATGTTCATCAGCCATTACCACAACGGCCATGTCTCCAAAAGCTTATACAACCTGAGCAAAACTCATTTATAATGTCTGCAAATGCTTGCAGGAAGCAGGTCAGTTGAAACCATATCCAGTGTTTTGAAATGTTTCTTTTAGCATTGATTTCTTACTGTTAGTAATATTATTCGATTTATTTTATTATATACTAATATTATTCTAATATTATTTTATTCTATTGTTATATCATTTTAAAATAATCTTTATCAGTATATATTTGAGCAGGACACTGAACAACATCTTCAGTGATATTATTACAAATTTTAAATAATCATAATCAGTATATATTTGAGAAGACTGTTGAACATCTTTAGTGATATTGTTATCATTTTAAATGATCTTCATCAGAACATATTTGAGAAGGCTGTTGGACATCATCTTTATAACAAGCTGTTGTGCTTTGTATAAATGAATCTTCTTAAAAAAATAATCTATTTCCAAAATTAGTCAGAAGAGGAGCACAGACATTGGATCCTAATATGAGCGTGGAAAACACGATTATGACCAATAGTCCATGTGGTGTGCTCTGCCTGATTTAATGCCCACTCTCAGAGCAGGCCAGAGGCGTCACTGTGGCTATCTACCGACTGGAGGAAGAATTAAACCGAATGCCACTAGTCTCCCATGATGAACATCTGTTCCTGAATTAAAATACACTCTTACACTAAGCCTGGTTTACAACCGCTTTACACACCCACACACACACACACACACACACACACACACACACACACACACGCGCATGTGATAGATGTCCACAAACACCGCCACATGCACTGACATAAATGCAAATACACACACACACACACACACCTGCACACAAAAACAGCAATTAACAGGCAGTCTCTCCTGAGCTTCACATACATGTGTGTATTCCTACACTCTTCTCCAAGACTGTCTTCTGCATCCCACATTCTCTCACCACACTCTCTTCTCTCTCTCCATTTCTCTCTCTCTCTCTCTCTCTCTCTCTCTCTCTCTCTCTCTCTTTCCTGTGGGCACTGTGGAGTCTTTAGCTTTCTCGTTGAGCTCAGTCCACACCATCTGACTTATTTATTAGGCTTCCCAGGCCAAGCAGGATAATGTGGTACAGTGGAGGAGGAGTCCTGCACTGCCTTCCTGGTGTGTTTTGGCTGGGGCGCCATAGATTTGAGCCCTTCTCTGGCAGGGACTATCTGAGAGACATAGAGTGAGAGAGAGAGAGAGGGAGGGAGGGAGGGAGGGAGGGAGGGATGGATAGAGGGAGGGAGAGTAAGATAGAAAGAGGGAAAGAGAAAGTGGCAGAGAGTTGGGCACCTTCTGATGATTACCCAATAGCAAGAAGTTAAAGGCCTTTCGTGGGCTGAGAACACTTACGTTCATTTGCCAAGAACAGGAAAATACTCTTTATGACCCACATTTAAGGATTCGCCTTCCTTCCGGTGTAGGACTTAGAAATAGAAGGTTTTCTTCATTGTACTCATCACAGCACTGAGCTTGCTTGTCCTAGACCGCTGATCAAATTGCCTGTGGTGGTGTGAGAGGATCTGATTGAACCGATTTGGCTGTGGTACTGTGAGAGGAACTGACTGGACCGGTTCGGCTGCGGTGTGAAAGGGATGGATTGGACTACTTTGGCAGTAGTGTGGGAGGATCTGATTGGACCGGTTCGGCTGCGGTGTGAAAGGGGCAAGAAGAAAGAGAGGAACAGAGATGGTATACGTGTCGTCGTGTTGGATAGTACATCAGCTTCATCTTTAATGAGATGTGTCTGCACCACAGCTGGTGAAGAACAGGGGGATGAAAGAGAAATAGCAAGAGTGAGAAGGAAAGAGGAAGAGAGAGAAGGGGTGAATGAGGTGGGGGAAACTGAGGGGTAAAAGAAAAGTGAATAGGAAGAGACGGAGAAAGAGTGAGAGAGTGAAAATGCGAAGGAGAGAGGTGGAGATGAAGGGATGTGGGGGTAGAGGGCAGTGAGGTGGACGCGATGCCATCTGACAACTCCAGCTGGGAGACTGGCTGCCCCAAAGCCCCGCAAACCGGCCAATATGGCGCCCAATTACCGATGCCCATGTGACCAACGCATGGCATCAGCAGAGCGCCCCCCCCAACACACACGCCATCTGTGCCGACCAGCAACGGCCCCCGTGCACTCACACGCGCCATATATAAACACACTCCCGCGTTGTGCACCCATACTAATGTCTTACTATGTCACTTACTGTGTTACTATTAAAGACAAGGATGTTGCATCGTGTGCTAATATTTCAGGACACAACTAGATACACATACACACCCACACATACACACACACACGAATTTAAAGAAACAATAATCAGTATTGTGTATTTCCACTGACCCAACCATGTACTGTAGCATCAGAACAGGAAGCACCAGAACAGTCTGACCCCTGAACCGCAGAGTCACAGACATGGCCCCGCCCCTTTTCAACTCCAGCCTGACCTTCTCACCAGCAAGACGTGCTCCACGTCTGCGGCCGTTCAGGGGATTTACGGCTCCCATTGTTCAAGGGGATTTAATGGAGGGTTTTGTTTACGGCTGCTTTGAATGTGTTTACACAGGTCCTCGCGTGGCGCACACTCGAAGTGGCTGAAACGCTGCCTCGCGCCTCCTGCACCTTCCGCTGTGTGTCTCCGCAGTGCCACCCTGTCACACTGAACAGATGCTGTGGAATTTTGATAGGTTGTGCCAGCCTGTGCCAGGCTCCATGACTGGCACTGCTGGGGTGTGGCTGGCATGCGGACTGAGACAGTGGTGCATGAATAAGGCACGTAGCATGAAGGGTGACTATGGTGGAGCCTACTGCAGTGTGTGTGTGTGTGTGTGTGATAGAATGTATATCTAGATGGCCAGGAATCCCTCAAGGATGATCGCCTCAATGCTTGTGTGGGCCTAAAACAAGATGTTGTCTCACCTTTTAATATTTAATTATTTAAATTAGGACTCTGAATATTTAACAGGTCTTCAAAGACCAATGTTTCATGGTTCATATGATGTTTCTGTGTGCTAATTCATTGCGCGTCATCAGTGCTTTGCGGGACCAATTACAGATGACCGAGTGCATGGATAGGCCGATGAAAATTGAATACACGATTAATTATTCCTAGGATTAGAATAAAATCATAATCCGAATTTACCATTTCTAAATTTAATTAGATTACAGATGGAGCCAATACGTTAAATACCAAGCATTTCCTTTAATTTAATTTGACCATATGCATTTGGAGAGTTGACTCTTTGCCATGACCCAAAACTCTATCCACTACAAAACAGGGGGGTCCTACTGAGAGAGCCAGTGGAAGGGCTGATCAACCCTCTGAATGCCTCAGATTTAAATACAAATACTAATACTAAATTAAATACTAATACTAATACTGAATTAAATCCTAAATTAATTTTAGTATTTTTATTCATGTATATATATTTATTCGTTATATATATTACTACTATACGCAAATAAATGACATTATGAAATACAACAGAATCGATATATCGATTAGCTTGTTTGTCTCATATTTGTCATTATGTTCTCTCGAGACTAAAATTAATAAGAATACGTTATGCTATTTACAGACTTTTTCCTACACGTCTCTGTTGTAAACCGTACTGACATTACTTTGGCATTACTGAAGTGAAGACGGATGTTTTCCCTTTATTTCAGTATTCGATTAAGGAGCAGCCTAAACACAGCTTATCGGGTGTATTTCAGTCTTGAAAATATATTTGTATTGTGACCATATGACCAAAATATTCCACACCACCGTGTGGTCCAGTAAAGCTCTCCGTCCTCCGCGGCGGTTCGTTGCGGGAGGTTCAGCTCGCTCAGTGTCCGGACTTTTCTCGTCTGTCGCGCGTCCCCGGGGTTGGGCCTACACGTCTCAGCCCATAGTCGCTCTCACATGAAATATGAAGTATAATGAACAGATGCTGCTGAATTAGGAAAGAAACACCCGCTCCACCCAGTAGTGCCGCTTTGGCCAGGCGCGCGCTGCCTGGCTTGGCGCGCGGCGCAGCTGGCATGGCGGTGGCGGGCTGCCCCGCTGGCCGGCTGCACTGATGCTAAGACATTTAGCGACTTGGCAAGCGCCCGCCTCCGGAGTCTCCGGGTACCATGCCAACCGTGGCCCCCGGACACCGCTTTACCTCACCTCGACAGTGGGGGGTTTTAAGGAGGAAGCGCCCCGCGTCTCCCGTTTGGCCTCTACCCTCTGGAGTCTGAGCGCTTAACGTTCAACTGGACTGTTTAGAAGTTTATGAAGATCGATACGACGGGAGTTGGAATAAAGGCGGAGTCCGGGGGATCGTGCACGAGTTCATTTCGGAACGGACAGTCGAGTTTTGGATAAGCTGCTTGTGGATGGAACGAGGAGGAATTAGAGAATGAGTCGGAGGAATTAGACGGCGGTTCCTGCCCAGGCCATCAAACGGGGTGACACTGCTCTGCCGCAGCTCAAGTGCTGGAAATGGCCTAGCAGAAGTCACGTGCCAAGCATTAATCATGCATGCCTTTCTGATTCTTCAGAATGACACACATATACAAATAATTTCTAATAAACGGTGAATATAAATTGTGATAATAAAATTCTAATAGCTGACCGTGGGTTAGAAAAATAGAAAATACTAGCATTTTAATAGCGTATAACTCTATCGATAAGTCACGGATGACCGTATAATTAGCTACACCTCCTGTTACTCATGCAACAGGGGAAACATAAATAAAAATACATTTTTATAAGATATAAGGAAACACTGTCCTATAAAGACGCCAAACGAAATCTGGAATTAAATCTGTGGAGCTCATTACCCTGAAGTCTCGCCCCAATATTTTTTCCCACACGAGCACCGGCGGCTACCACGCGGGACGTCTGACGACTCGGACTGGGTCACAGAATAGTGAGACCAGGATGAGGGGGCCAGTACCCTTTCAAACGAATCAACCAAAATAAAAATAAATGCAAAGAAATGAAATTAAATATTTGCTAAAATAAGATCAGAATAATTATATAATTGCGCTACAAGTGATCAAATTAGACAAGAGGTCGACTAGCCGAAGTTAGAAGTCAAGAGAACCGAATAGTTAAATATTTGTGATATTCACAGATTTCAGTTTTCATTGATCTGAAATATTACGCATCATGGAACACACTCAGCTAAAGCAACAAATGTGAGAACAGCCTTATCACCAATATTACAGCGGAGTCCATTTACACCGAGCCCATATGCATGCTAAATTATACAAAATTAAATTAAGTAGCCACTAGAAACCTCGAACAATGTGTAATTTCATTTAATACTTATTATTTGTAATATATGAGCTATAGGATTAATAAAAAATGTAAAAATTAATTATCACAAATTAATATGCGTAATCCTCGAGAGTCAGACATGTCAAATGTTTTTGTTTTTGTTTTTGTTGTTTTTGAGCGCCGGATCTTCGTCGCCCATCGTGAGTGGTGTGCGTGTGTAGCTTCTCTGTCCGCTTCTAATCGCGCCCTGGACGCTTTGGTGGAGCATATGGGTCCCGGGGCAGCACTCCAAACCGGCCAGCATGGCATGGTTCCATGCCTCCTCTGGAGACCGGTCCGGGGCAATTGCTGTCCGCAGCTCTACAAGGATTCACCCAGCAATTCGACTACGTGTGTGCGCATGCATGTTAGGCCTGCCTTTCCCGTGTCCCCTCGTGCACAGCGGCCAATTCATCTAACATCAGTTTTTATATTTTGTGTGGATCTGCGTTTGGTAGGAAGCTGTTGTAAATGTCTAATACTCTACACCGTGCTGCGGAACAACCTTGGACTGGGTACACAGGATATTATATTATTTTTAGAGAGTGATTTTCTGAAATGTTGAGACTATTGACAGAACATAGAGAAGCGAAAAGGGTACGTGGTTGTACGTAGACCTATTTCCGGAGTGACAAACTATTACAAATTGGACGTCATACCAAATTCATACCAAAATTGTTTTTCATTTCTTAGAAATTATAGTTAAAATATCCGCAAGCAATTCACAGGTTATTTTGTTTCGCGATGTAAATGTAAAAATAATTGGTCAAATTGTGAATGAGAGAAATATAGTAGACAGCTCTGTTGGCTTGGTTTTTATCGAGAATACATTATTATTATCATTATTATTATTAATATCATTAGTATTATTATTAATATCATTATTATTAATATGATTGTTATTAATAACAATAACGATTATCATAATTACGCCTCTTCTACTACTACTACTACTAGCTAATAATAATACTAATACTAATAATAACAATAATAATAATCATTGACAGTTGACATTTTTAGATGATTTGTTGTGAAAGTAATGAGAATAATATTTAGTGATATCAGTGACAGAGCTTTTTAAACACAGCAGACCAAAAGTCGCACACATCTAAACGGCATGGCCTGTTTGCAGTGTGTGTCAGGCCTGCTCGAGCCCAGGTATGGAAATGCAGGCTGTAACCCTCAGGTTCCTTCTGCACGGTTAATGGTGAGAGTTCAGACGGATTCTCCCTCCTGCTCTTCATTTTCATTTTTTAAACTGAACTTTTACTGCGTGCTTTTTATGTGTGCGTTCACCCTCGTAATCCTTTACGTTTCTAGAAATTCAAGCACAGGCTAAATTGGCCATAATATTCGTTTCATGCTTAAATTTAGCAACATTGTGCACGTTTCTGTATAGTTACGCTTAATGTTACTCTAGTTTGCGCTAGTTTGTGGAATATTATGACTATTTTTATTTACACAATTAATGATTGGTGACTGGCCCACCTAAGATTTGATATTATAAAACGGTTCGTCTTTTAACGGGTGAAGAAAACTTGGCAACATTTATTTTCGTTTGGCGAGAACATAAGAACTCGCGTTTCAAAGCCAGAAGGTCCAGTTAGCCCCGAAGACATGATGAGGAGGTTTGAGATGAGGACGTATTAATATGTATTAATGGCAAGTGCGTCGCCTATATAAGACTTGATTGAACAGTGAATTCCAGGCACTGTGAAATTTTTGTGGCTGACCCTGTTACGTGTAAGAAACACAAAAATCCTTCACACAGGATTCCACGTTGATACATTAACTGCCTCAAAAATATTTAAATGTAGGAAACAAAACGTAAGCAAACATGATTACACAAAGCGGTATAGATTATATACATCTTCAAGAAAATTTATTACAGTTCTGTGCGTCACGGACTTAAAATTCGTAACATTGAAAAATAATATTTAACGAAAATTTGACAAAAACAACACACGTCAGCTCGGAACGTTATCGGAGCGGAAATGACATCATTGCTATGGTAGTGGTCGTTGATATGGATGATTAAAGTAGCATTACTTTTCCACGGTACATACTGTAGTTACTCTATTTCCCTTTTCGCCTGAATGCAGTATACGTGTTTTCCAAGATCTCTTGTCAAGACTGTCAAGGTGACTTCCAGGTTTGTTTGCTTTTTATCGCTGTTCAGAGGTACGCTACAGCCTACTTTGGTTTCACTAAAAAGACCCTCTAACACGCCCCTGTTTTTGTACATCACATTGATTTTGGTTCATTCATTTTTACATTTCTTTTATTTATTCACGTATTCACTTTGTTTTACAGTAGTACCTTTGTTTCAATATTCAAATTCACACTGAAAAAAATATGGTAAACAATTCGATTGTTTTAATTCATTTATTAATTTTTCAACACGTGTCCATTATAGTTCCGTGATGACATTAATAAAAGGAAGATAATTGTCCGATTATTTATAAAATCACTATGTTCTCCTCAGTACACGTGGATTCTGAAGGGGCACTGACGACAATTTAATATGAATGTCTGTGTAAATTATTGGTCAACATGGACGTTGGAGGATGACTGATGATACACCTTTCAATTGTGAAAGAAGGAGTTTAGTTCTTCATATGCGGGTGCCCGATCATGGTGCAAGTGCATGTCATGGAATGGTGGAACGTTTTCAGAATGCGCGCCGCCGCTGCGCGCTCCAGAAGGGCCATAAGCAAGTCCATGCGCAACGGACGAGCGTGAACCTGGCAAACCAGTGTAGTGCATAGAATAATGATAGGCTCTTTCTGTGTCTGGTGAGATAGGTTCCTGCTGCCTCAAAGAAAAGTTGCCATTGACACACACCGGGGGGCTATGATGACCTTCGTAATCAGGACTGTTGTATTCAGGAGACGCACCCCCGGTATACACGGCCTCATAGGACGAGCAGTAAGAATGATTCCGTAGGCTGTGTGTGTTGGATCCAGACTGACACTGAGGACTCGACAGACGGGAACACTGATAGGGATACGCGTGCATGGAGAAAGATGGGTTAGGCAGGTGAAAGCGCGCTCCGTCCTGGCACTGTTCTGTCAGAAAATTCCGCGAATTGAGCTGTAGACAGCCAGCGACCAGATTGGTTGTGGGCTGCGAGAGACCTTTACACAGTGTCTGTACATAAGAAACCACGTCCGGTCTCTTCCCGTTCCTCAGGATCTCCGACAGAGCCCATATGTAGTTCTTCGCGAGCCTCAGCGTCTCTATCTTGGACAGCTTTTGCGTTTTGGAGTAGCACGGCACGACTTTGCGCAGGTTATCCAGGGCAGAGTTCAGGTCGTGCATGCGCGTGCGCTCCCTCGCGTTGGCTTTTTGACGCCGCAGCTTGGAGCGCTCTAACCGGGCCGGCGTCATCTTGCGTTTCTTAGGCCCGCGCTTTTTGGGCCTGTCCCCATCTCCCTCGTCCCCACAGTCCTCTTCGTCCACGTCATCGTCATCATCATCCTCCCCTGCGATCTCCGACTGAGCCCGACTGCTTCCGCCTTTCATGTCTCCTTCGTCCAAGTCCTCGTCGCCTAGGCGACAGTGGTCCTGCTCGTCGTCCTTGGTTTTGGAGTCCTCGCTCCCGCTGTCATCCACCCAGCCCGGAAACTTTTGCACGTCCGGGAGAAGTGACGGCTCGTTGAATAATCTTGTCAACATGGCGGCGGCACTGGAATGCAAAGAAAAGGGAAAAATCTGATTAAATAATAAAAAGTCAGCGGTCGTGCTGCGCGCTGTCTTCACACGGGGCTTAAAATATTCATCAGTCCGTAAAATGCAGTCTAACGCTGTAAACAAATTTGAGATGGGTAATGTCATTCGATGTCTGCTAAACCACAACAGTGGAAAGGGTTGGCTACCATCTTACAGAGGTGTCCAGGTAAGTCCTCTAGCGCTGACATCTGGTAAGAGGTCATTTAAAAATAATGTGAAGAAAATAACAACAAAGAGCGCTCTACGGAAATCGATTTTTAACAATAATCCTCGTGTCTTAAATAGAAGACAAAGGTTCTAAAGTGGCCCACGCATGCGACTGAATGAAGGAGAGCGACAGACATCGCCAGACGGTCTTACTCCCTAATTCCCCTTCCACGTGGCCCCGTGTGGCCCCTCGCAGCAGGTCTTCGCACGCGGGCCCTATCATTGGGTCTCGAGGGGCGTTTTGAGCACCGGCTACCCCCTCCAGCGTTTCTCCCCCCTCCCCGCATTCTGGCGGCATTCCAACACAGCTATTATCATGATGGAAAGAATGTAGTGTAAAAATCGATCTTCTTTCCAATTGTGTCATGCAGTGAAAAAAAAACACTGCTAATCCTAAACCCAAAAGTCTCGTTATGCTATAACATGCACGAGCCAAGTTCACAACACAGATAAAGATCCCTGATTACTGACGGCTACCCCGGTATAGGCCGTTATGCACGCATATTACGTGCGTACAACAGATTTTCATTATAAAAGATTATTTTGGGCACAAAATATTAACAAAGAAATTGGATTTAAAAAACCCTACGACATTTGTTACATGGAATGCAATCTTACAGTACAACAGCATAAAAACTGCAAAATGTTTTGTGTCGCTATGTTGAACTTATGTGTAATTATTATTATTTATATTTTTACTAGCTTTGTGCATTATCAAAGAACAAATTGTGTAAAAATTAAAATCTGTTTTGATTTTATACCAATAGCCTTTGGTGTGTGTGGGGAGAGAAGGTTAATTTAACCGTTACATCTGACCTTCCCCTTAATTAAAAACAGGAAAGAAAGACATGTTAGGTGTGAACTGAAGCAAAACTACCTAAAACATTCATAGCCTGTCCTGGATTCGAGTGTTTTAAAGAGCCGCGAAATGTCAAATACGCGCTCTGCACGTTCTCAGATTTCTTGTTCTTGGAATTATTCCGTTCATTCAGACAATGAGAGCTGCACGCATATCACTGTCAAATCAAACATAAATTAACGGAATATAATCAGATAGACATGCATCTCCGTAAGCCGATTTAGTGTAAAATACCAAAATCTTTATTGATTTACATTCACATTGAACCAGGCCGATCGGATTATTCGGTTATTATAGGATTAAATGCGTTGCTTTGATTAGATTTCAAATTAAATGACAGATTATTAAGAATGCTGCGAAAAGGGATCCTCCCAGGAAACATAACAGAGTGAAATCGACAGTCGCAAATAGAAAAAATAACAATTTTCTTTGAGAAGTGACGAATTGCCATTAAAATGGGCAAACGTAATTGTCTCGTTTTATATTTTATAGCGATCCATAAACTCACCTCCTTCGCAGTGCACTTAGATGGGTGAAGGCGCGTGTCCGTCTACATAATCTTCGGGGACCAGCACCCCGCTAGGACGCTCCGGCAAGAGTAGAGCCGAGATGCGTGTGTGATCCGATGTGTGTTATTCCTTCCCCGGACGCGCAGAGAGACGGTGTGGCATCGCTAGCAGGCAGGGTTACATACCAGCTCTGATGCCAGGCCATATGGTGGGCACGTCACTGGCAGGAGCCATCACATGAGAGCGGGTGATTGACACGCGCCCGCATTCGCAGAGATTGCCTTCCCGAGGGAAGAGAAGCCAGCCATCTGTCGCGCTGCCGCTGCTACCGCGCGACTTCGCGCGCGACACACACAGGCGCAAACACACAAACACACATGCATATATGCACACATACACGTTCGCAATAACACAAAATGGACACACATGAACATCTCCGAGCGTGTACAGACTCAGAGAGAAAGAAGGGGAGGGGGGGTCCTGTCTACGTGAATACAGTAATTACCTTACTTCATCACAAAAGAGGGAAAGATTACAATTTTAATACAAAAAGTAGGCGAATTTGGTCAATGTAAGCGAACGTTATTGGAAGTCTGATGTACACTTTTTTTCCTTCCAAGTATGCATTATAACATCGACCACCATCAGTCCAACAGCACGTGATATCTATAGGTGACAAAAGGTATGAGCTAACACGCCAATGTTTGCGCGCGCGTGCGCGCGAGGCGTGTTTGTGTGTTGGGTGGGGGAGTCTGTTTGTTTGCAGTTGCGCAGAAAGGTGTCTGTGGTCAAGGGCGGGAAATGAGAGAGATTATGAATTGGCATGTTGTGGCGCTGACTCGACGCCAGATTTGGAGAGGCTCTTTTTTTCCCTTTCTTTATTTCATTCTTCAAAAAAAAAGCCATCTATTTTTATCACAAATGAAAATATAAAATGTTATTATTACACTGTCCGTTTATTTCCAACAACAGTGATCATGTTTATGTTTTTATATTTAGGTTTAATTTCTTTTTAAATTTTTGACATTGTAAATACAGGATCTGCAGATAGGTGAAGCACATCAGATACCATCTCATGTATCTGTGCACTTTTGCCATTCGGGGCACCATATGTAACTTCAGCTGTTCCTGAGCCAGCTACACTAGAGAGAGTTCATTCTTAACAAACGTTTGGGGTTAAGTCTGGACCAAATTTAAAGGTTTAGAGTTAGGAGTCTCAACGTCAAGACCAAAGACAATCAGGTCATCATGAGGTATAACGAAAACCTGACTGAAGAACACTGATAAGCCAGAGGAACGAGCAAAGAGCAGAGATCAGACCTGCCAGACTGAGCCAAAACACTAGGGGGCGCAGATGTGTCACAGCCATCACGAGAAGAACACGGTCACACAGGATGTAGTCAATCACTCAACCCCTAATCCACTAGTAGGGTATGTACAGTCAATCACTCAACCCCTAATCCATTGCAAAGGATGTACAGTGGATCACTCAACCCCTAATCCATCGTAAAGGATATACAATCAAATACTCAACCCCTAACTCACATTTAACATGAAAATGGCCTCCAATTGGCACAGCCTCTCAGCCCCTCAGCCTCACAGTCTCTCAGCCCCTCAGTCTCTCAGTCTCTCAGCCTCTCGTCAGAAACACTGTAAGTGTGCAGAGTGTCTGTTCCGTGGGTCTGTCAGAAACACTGTAAGTGTGCAGAGTGTCTGTTTCATGGGTCTGTCAGAAACACTGTAAGTGTGCAGAGTGTTTGTTTCATGGGTCTGTCAGAAACACTGTAAGTGTGCAGAGTGTCTGTTCCGTGGGTCTGTAAGTTTGTGTCTGCCCTAAAGCCGCTGCTGGCGGTAGGAGGTTGGGACACACTGTGGTGAGACCAGTCATCACACTAAAAGGTGGAGACGCCTCCCAGACTCTTTTGTGTCTGCGTTCCACCGCCACTACTGTGAAGCTGCACTGGACACACTGTGCCCTTCCAGTGCGGCCAGCTGTTCTTCTACAGCAGGGGAGGAAGAGGAGGACCTGCTCTGTGTATGGGTGCAGGAGGAAGAGGACCTGCATGTAAACACGCTTAAAACATGAAGTGCGAACCCTTGTAATTTAAGAATGAATATAATATAACTGACAAGGTGGGTGTGTTCTGGGTTTGTAGTACAGTGTACATGGGAATGTTTATTCTGACGCTCACCTTAATGGTGGCTCCGCCTCCTGATGACCTGCTGGAACCAGGGCAAGCCCAACTCAGCTCTGGGTTCAGCAGTACAATCTGGCAAATTATCGGCATTACACACACACAGGAGGACAGGAGAAATTTAAGGCAACTGCAGTTTTACATAGAATTTTCTGGAATGTTTCTTCCCCCTGGTTTTATACAAATGATTCAAAACCTGCTTTGAAACCACTTAATTATGTTCATTTCATCAATGTAATTCATGTTCATTCAAAACATTTACAGGCAGGAGCTAGAAGAGAACATGACTACATGTTCTATTTCACGAGAAGAGACAAAAATATAAAAAAATAGTAAAAATGTCAAATGTCAATAAAAATAGACGTTTTTATATGTAATGCCTATCACTGTACTACTTATATTTTTTCTATGTGAATATTTTAATTGCTTAAAATGTTGGAATTATACTAAAGCTTTTGCCAGAATAACCAGGGAGGAGAAACATTCCAGAAAATAAAATTTAAAACTGCAGTTGCCTTAAATATCTCCTGTGTGTGTGTAATGCTGATAATTTGCCAGATTTTAGTTGTATTATACATACAATATTAGTGACCTAATAATATGTGTGAGGTGACGTATTACTAATTGGTTCGATCACTGTTCATGTATGTTTCACCTGAAACGCACCAAAGCTCTTTTGTTTACATATTTAACAGTAGCAAATAAAACGATACTGATTTATATGCTTTCACGTAGATATTGATGTTATTAACTTTTTTTAATTAAAGCGTCATCTAACTAAAATAAGCTTCATTTGTGACGTTTGTTGGATCAGTGAAAACTGATTCTAGTGCGGCATCTTGTGGCAGATTCATTGTATTGCAGCAAGGTTCAAGTATTATTTCTTATGTGCTCCAATAACAGTCAAAATAAATCAAACATATTGAATAAAAAAGTCTGCAGTAAAACTCTTAAGCCATGCTAAACATGGGAATATGAGGTTTTCACCACAAGTTGATCACTCTCATTTTATTAACAATAATGACATTGTTGTAAACATGTATACATTAAGTTACAGTTGTGTTATATCAAGTTATGTTTCATCTTGTTACATTGTTACATCATCTTCACACAACAGAAATGACAGAAAAAATAAAATACAAGCCATGACAAATATCATAATTACTAAATAATTGACCTGATGTGTCAATTTTGGTTTATTCAATAGGCCTCTAACAATATGGCAAATTATACAGTGTAATGAAATTAAAATGTGCCAGAAATGATAAACAGTACAGCTGCACCCGCAGTGAGCAGAGACAGATCACACCTGTCATCTACACAGTGACATATACAATATAGATTCATATCTGTAAACTCATTCAGAATAGTAAAATGTGCTGAACATCATTCCTGCCAGGTTCAGTGTGGTGTGTCCTCTTGCGTGAGCGTAAAGAGCAGGGGTAGATGGTCTGCATTTTCATCATCATCATCATCCTCACTACAGAAGTTGCTGTGAGGCAAAACTCTGTAATGACTCTGTAAACTTTAAAAAAAAAAAACTCTGGAGCGTTGGAGATGACAGGGTCACTAATAAGAGATGACAAGGAAGCTAAAACAATCAAAAAGACAGAACAACAGGAAACAGGACAGCAAAGTAATATGAACCCAAGTTAGAGCTGGAACAACCGTGGAGCTGAAACATAGCAAACATACAAATCAAATAACCGTGAGGGAGGTCAGGAAAATGCCACAAAGGGATTACAGTTTTTCTCAATTGCCCAGACACATTAGTTTTGTATATATATTTACAAAACTATATATATATATATATATATATATATATATATACACAAAGAAACTAAGAAATACATTAAAACAGAAGTGCATACAATGCATTCACCCCTTCTGAGTTGTGGTCAAAGGGTACTCTGTACAGTTGCTTCATCCACATTCTGTTGCGTTTTAGGACACGATCAGTGGTGGAAAGGCTGATGCTGTTGATGCCTTCACAGTTGACATAGTTGTATTTCATGCAGTGTGATTGCATTGTTCTGATGGACCATGTCAACATTGAGGTTCTCTTGGTGTGGGTTCAACATAGTTCGACACCCCCCCCCCCCCATGTGACAGTCTTGCGATTTTACAAATAACATACCATTACAAAATATTACAATATGCAGCACTAAGCAAGTGTTTTAGGAAATTCATGCAATGAAACACCTTTTTACAGATCTGTATTGAGTCATACTGTAAACATATATGAAATGAATAAAGGAATTACATGGTCGCCTCTATGAATGTTCGAACTATGGTGGACACGGTGAATCTACTCAGGTTGGGCTGAACTCTAAGTCCTGCTTCCCTCATAGTCAATCCATGGACAAGAACGTGGTCAATGATGGTTGCCTGTATTTCATCTGAAATTATTGTTCTTCGTCTCTCCTCTTCTTTCTCCTCTTCCACCTCTTACCCTTACTATGTTGTTTGTTGTTATGACTGTTTCTATCTATAGTGAAACTTCTACAACCAGGCCTCATTGTACTGGCTTATATTGGTTTCTTCACATCATTTGTCATACGTGTGATCAATTTCAAGTGGCTGTGTTTTAGTTGTAAGACCAGTGATTTATTTGAGTTACACTTTTGATACCTGTGCTTACCATTATGCAACCCAAGTGCATCACAGTGCAATATGTGTTTAAGTGTGTGAAAATGCTTTTGCAAACTGTCTTAATAGGTGAAATGTGCTTATGGTTCTGCCAAGTAGGTGACAATTTCAATAAATGGGTTTTATACATTGAGAATTTGGTTCAGACAAGTTTTGTGTTTTAGCAATTGAGAAAAACTCTAATACAACCTTCCAGGCTCTTCGTGGTACTCTTCACAGGACTCTTCACGGGACTAATCACAAGATTCATCACAGGACTTATCACAGGCTCTTCATAGGACTCATCAGGTAGCCCTCTAATAATCTTTCTATATGGTTATGAATATTTGGCAATTCAAATCAAGATGATATTATGTGAACAGGTTATGAAGCCCTGCACTTAAGATAACATGGTCAGAACCTTAAAAATAATATTCTAGAACTTAGGTTCCAGATGTTTCTAACTATTCGAAGGGCGCAGAAGCCACAATGTCCTAGAGGATCTAACAATGGGTCAATATCATTAGTAGCTACTGTAACCGGAACTGTTCACTCATACTCCTTGATGTGTCGGTGCATGTGCTGTTTGTGTTCTGTTTATCTTTGTTCCAGGTTCTAGTCCAGTCCTTGTGAGATATCACTCCGGTCCATCTGTTCCATGTTTCAATCCAGTTCTTGGGATATCACTCCAGTCCATCTGTTCCATGTTCCAGTCTAGTTCTTGAGATATCACTCCAGTCCATCTGTTCCATGTTCCAGTCCAGTTCTTCAGATATCACTCCAGTCCATCAGTTCCAGTCCTCATGTTCCATGCCTTGCTTCTGTGTGTATGTGACGTCATACTGCAGCCTGTTTCAGGATGCCAGTCTGAGATAATCATCTCTATTCCTGGATCATGCTCATTTTGGGATTGGGCCTGTATTGTGTTTGTGGATTACTTGGTTATATTTTGTATAGATTACAGTAACTGGTTTCAAACTTTTTGCATGGTATTTCAACTCTGAGGTTATTTGACATTCTGATTGTTAGGTTAGTTTTCTTTGAACATATTGTAGCACATGTGTTGATCAGTGAGAGATTCCACGGTATTCGTTATAAGACCTTCACATGTCTATGAGTTTGTGAATATGATCCATGAATCTCTGAATGCTCCATACAAGAGTCTGTTTCAGTGGTCGGTACATTTATACGGGTCGGTGTTTGGACTGGTTTGGTTCCCTTGACAGGACAAACTTTGCGAAGATCACAACCATTGATATGGCACCACATATGAGTCCAGTGTGGAAGAGCTCAACAGACTAAAACCTCTAAAGCTCATGGTCCAGTTTTCTCAAACCTATGCATTTGTGCAAATATGCTCTGCTATCCACTCACTGATAGACCAGTGTCCTGTGCCAAACAGCATTGTCTATTTCATACTGTTGTACAATACTGTAATGACATTGTACCATTGTCACAGTCCCTGGCAGCATGGCAGCATCACACAATGTGTGCAGCCATTTGCCAGAATGGTGGTGTTCATCATCATGCCACTCTTGGTCCCTACAACACTGTGCACACCATCACCATCCGCAACACAGAGCTCAACATACTCACCCAGTACAAACTGGTTCACTGAACAGGCACAGTTTGTTGTGCTTCACCTCCACCAAACTCTCCATTGCTGTTGAGTTCTTTTTGGCATGGAGGTTGTTGCCAACCCCACCAGTGCAAATCCATTCAGCAGGCGATGGAGGAAGCTTGAGGTTATTTTGTCTTTTTATTTTTCTTTTTTTGTTGTCCATGTGTTTACAGTAGGCTATACACAGCATGTGTTGCTGTAGTGTTCATGCAAAACCAAAAGAAAAAACAACTTCCCCTTGTAATTGTGTTTTACTTTATGGTGTAAATGTACTGAATATGCAGAAATAACCTCAATATTTGTGAATATTCATGTATATGTGAGACCTCTGACAGACCTTCACTGCAGACTACAAACTAAACACTCAAACACATGGTAGTAATGTTTTTCATTTGTCACTTCAGTGTGTAGTCACATATATGAAAGGCTAATCATCTGATATTTGTGTGTAGCGTTTGGATGGTTGTATTCTTACATGTAAAAAAAACTCACTTGTAAGAATTACATTTTTACTAGTAAGAATATAATTCTTACATGTCTGCTAACTGCAAGTAGCGTTAGCTAGCTTAAATGCATCTCACTGACTTTGTGCTTAGTCATTAGCCTAGCAATAAAGAATTAGCCATGGCTAAAGGAGGTTAGCAATGCTGGCCAAAAACTCAGTAGGCTACAGTTCCGGGTCACTATGGAAACACAAATATGTCAGGCAATAGCTGATCCTTCTATTGTGGTGCAGTAACAAAATGATTGCTGTTTGCTGTTTCCTTGTGTCATTTCATGATTGCATAGTATGCCATAAGTAAAAAGAGTACAACTGTAATGTGCATATGTGTGTGGGGGCTGATTTCAATCTGCATAAATTCATGCATATTCATATATTCTTGCATGTTTTATGAGGGTGACAGTGTAGAGATGTCCCTAGGCCATTTCTAGTAGTTTCTTGAGCAATTTCCATGTACAGTTTTTGCTTTTGTTTTTTAATAAAACATGTTCCGCTGTCATCGGCTCATTTGTCTACATAGTTCCCTACAGCAGCCCACGAACGGCCTCCTGATGCACTGTGTGCTCAACGCTCTTCTGATATACTGACATTTTAGTTTAAATGTCAGCATGGATGTTTTTTTTTTCTTTTTTTTGCCCTAGATGAAAGAGCATTTGACCTTGCATGGGTAGAGAGGATCTGCCACTAATCTTTGGGAGTTAACGTTGGTGTACGTTCCACAGTGCGTTCAGTTTGGCACAGAACACACCATTCTCCTAATTTCTCTGTTCTCACACTCTTCTAAACTCACTGTGTTGAAGAGATCGAGGATGTTGTATGGTTAAAGAGTTCTTTGGAAATCTGTAAAATCACACACAAAAACACACAAAGTCACATAAATACACATGTGCACATGCACAAGTAGGGTACAATTAATATGACACAAACAGATTTCACCCCCATCTCCCTCTGTCCCTCTCTCTTTCTATCCATTTTTTCTCCCCATTTTCCCCCTCCCTCTCTCCCTTTCTCTCTCTCTCTTTCCCATTACCCCTTCTTTCCCCTCTCTGTCTCCTTGTGTTTCACCTTCTCTGTGACTCTCTTTCTCTCTCTCCATCTCTGTCAGCCCACCTTTCTCTGCCACTGCTCCACCACTGTCTCTCCCCCTCCCTGTCCCCCTGTCCCTCCCTCTTTCCCCTCCTTCCCTCCCTCTCTCCACTCCCTCTCTCCCTCCCTCTCTCCCTCCCTCTCTCCCCTCCCTCTCTCACTCCCTCTCTCCCCTCCCTCTCTTCTCTTCCTCCCTCCCCTGGTCCTTCCCAGCATGTTTCTTATGCCAGTTCTCGCTTTCACCATAATTCAGCACTGGTTGGACTCAGTGTTTGAGACGAGCACTATAGAGGCAGAGCTAGAGAAGGAGGGAGAAAAGGAGTGAAAGAAAAATCAGAGAGAGAGAGAAAGAGAGAGTGAGATTCATCAGGGAAGGTGATTCTCACCCTCTCAAAGTGTCTCAGCTGCAAGGACAAGAAGAACCACAACTATCTGACGGAGTGAAGAAGACGCAGAAGATTTGACAGAGTGAAGAAGAGGAGGAAGATCCCCCTCACGCTGAAACTGGAGCACGACAGTCACTGTCGCCGCCTCTAACCCAGCAGAGACGCACAGCGCAGGAGAACCTCGCGGCCAGCAGCCAGAGATGGACGGGGAGGTGAAGGAGCGGAGGAGAATCCAGTTCTCTGTACCCTCGGGTGTACCTTCCCAGCTGGACCCCAGACAGGTGGAGCTGGTAAGAGCAGGTGGTGCGGGTGGAGCGGGCGGAGTGGTTGGAGCGGGTGAGTGGAAGCTGTAGCTGCTGAACTAGCTTATGCAACATGGAACATTCTTCCACAGCACAGTGGTGGAGATCAGGGAGGACACAGACAGAATCAGAACCTGGCAGCCCATGACAACATACTTTATTACTGTCAGGTGAAAGGTTTTCATTTCCTGGTTGCACAAAATTTGCAGCAGTTTTGCGTAAGTTTTCTGTAATAGTGTTCGCCCACTGCTTTTTCACAGCTACTGACTGTGAGTCACTTTGACAATGTGTAACAGTTCGTTTTAGAAGTACGATCAGTGGAGAGTTGGGCTGGCACTGTGAATCTTTATCAGAATCCTTCAAATCCCACATAAAAGTGGGTCTTTTGAACTGCAGTAGGCTGCTGTGTGGTATTGTGTATCTACATTAAATATCCACATTATATGTTATCTCTATCTACATAACTACTGCATCACAGTTATGATTTGCATGTAGACAGTTGTACTACGTGAGGTGTGTATAACTGTGTTACAGCTTTAGTTAGGCTGAGTCACTGAGCAGTCATTGAACTGTCATTGAACGCTCAATAGGTGGTGAATATGAACTGGAACGCTGACACAGTCACTAGGTGATCCAGGATCCCTGTACTGGAGAAGCTGTGGTGTTGGAGCAGTGAACTACTGCTGTTCTGAAACAGGTCATCACAAGCCCAGGCCAGAGCGTTCTGGAGCCAGCACGTGTTTAACTGGGAGTGAATTCCATCCCTCGTGGGACCTGGACTACTGTGTATCCATCTGCCTGACAACAGATTATGTAATTCTGTGCCAGTGGGTGTCTATATGTGTGTGTGTGTGTGTGTGTGTGTGTGTGTGTGTGTGTGTGTGTGTGTGTGTGTGTGTGTGTGTGTACTGAGTGTGTGTATACATGCACATTTGGCGCACCTTTGTGTATGTGTGCTTTTGCACGTGTGTGTTTGAGCACATGCGTGTGTTTGTGTGCAGTGGAAAAATAGTTAAATTGCATGTTATGACCCAGTTACACTGGAGGAGGGGCTAAAAGAGTGGAAAGGAGGGGAGGGGAGGGGAGGGGAGAGGGGAGCATTAGCAGTGCTTGTGAGGGTCTGTGAGGGTCTGGCTGTGGGGCCTGGTTGAGGGGGTCTGGCTGTGGGGGTCAGTGCAGGCTGAACACAGGGACGAAGGGCCTAATTTACATATCCACTTAATGTGACTGTTTGCTGCATACTAATGAATTTGGAAAGCTGATAAAGGCTTGATTGCAAGTTACTGGAACATTGTGTGTGCGTGCGTGTGTGTGTGTGTGTGTGTGTGTGTGTGTGTGTGTGTGTGTGTGTGTGTGTGTGTGTGTGTGTGTGTGTGTGTGTGTGTGTGTGTGTGTGTGTGCGTGTGTGTGTGAGTGACAAAGTGTGTCACATTTATTTATATGATTATTACAAAAAACGCTATCACAAAGCAGCTTTACAACTGTTTGGGTCCTGGTCCCTAATGAGCAAAGCCAGTATAAGTATATCTCCCTGCATTATATATAGTCCATGCAGCTCTGCTCAGTGTAGACGTAGCTTCTCCAGTGGGTCTAGAGTGGGTGAGCTGTTCCTGCATCTGCTGGAGGAGATGGAGTGGGTGGAGGAATATGGCAGGCTCAGTATATCTACAGGCAACAATGGGACGTTTCCTGGCGTCAGCTCTGATTCCTCCTTACAAACGAGCAGGTCCAAAACAGTGCTCACACCTCTCAGCAGTAACAGGAGGATGCAGTTAGACATGTAAAGATGAACACCAGATCAAACAGGAGGATGTAGTTAGACCTGTAAAGATGAACAACAGATCAAACACGAGGATGGAATTAGATCTGTAAAGATGAACAACAGATTAAACATGTGGATGGAATTAGATCTGTAAAGATGAACAACAGATCAAACACGAGGATGGAATTAGATCTGTAAAGATGAACAACAGATTAAACATGTGGATGGAATTAGATCTGTAAAGATGAACAACAGATCAAAAACTAGGATGGAATTAGATCTGTAAAGATGAACAATAGATCGAACAGGAGGATGGAATAAGATCTGTAAAGATAAACAGATCAACAGTGAGGTAGTTGTTATGATATGGTTTTGTTGATCACTGGATCGAGTCCAGAAGATACGTCCTTAGAAACTTGTAAATAAATATTCACTGTTTTTCCACTATCCATATTACAGTCTCTCCATCTCCTTTTCTTTGTTATGGCTATTGCCTAGAGTCGTCATAAAAGCATATTCTAGTTTTGCATTGCTTAAGGTTTTAGCACAGATATTATGGGATGTTTTGTTTTCTAGTTCAATAGAGTGGAATCTATCTGATGTCTCCGTGTAGCTTGGTTTAAGACATGAAAATATAAATAACAAAATATATAATCTGGGAACGGTGTTAGCCTGTATTCATTCAACACACACACACAAATAATTTTTTATGCACTTTCAGCAAATAGTTTCCTTTCAGAGTTTTAGTTAATCTTACAGGTCTTCTGCATATGTGAGAATGTCTTCAAGACCAAACCCTGACTGAGTTGTGTGTTGAAGGAGCTCTGGTTATAGGAGACTCAGGTTCAACCTGTGAACTGAACAGCTCTCATTATAGGAGACTCGGGTTCAACATGTGAACTGAACAGCTCTCGTTATAGGAGACTCAGGTTCAACATGTGATCTTAGCAATGCCCCAAGAGACACCAGCAGCTTTAAAGAAATGCATTCTGAGAGCCAAAGTTCCTACATCAGGACAAATCTCAAGGTGCTGGCTGAACATATATTTTCCAGCATTGTTATACATGTTGGCACTAACGCAGTGTGGTTGAGACAGTCACAGATCACCAACAATAACGTTATAAATGTGTGAGAGTTAGCAGAAACTAGCATGATGCTGTAATAAGATCTGGCCTCATTCTTGTTTGGTTAGATGCTGAAATCTGCAGCAGGTGATGGATGCTTAACCATATGTAAATGTTACTCAGACATCAGTGCGGGTTTTCTAGCTAACTGGGTCAGTTTTGAGGGCAGTCCTGGCCTTGTGAAGCAGGGCGCCATCCACCTCTCATGGGAGGAAGTTGCTCTCATTTCTGCTAGCATAGCCATGGACAGTAGAGCACTAGTGGTGGTTAGTGTGAACTGACCAAACAGGTTAAAATACATTTAAGCATAATCCCATAGAATGAAATTAATTAATTAATTTGCCTTAATTAATGTTACTAATGTTACATTAATGTTAAATGTACATTCAGTCAGGTGTACACAAACTCTTGAGTGGTAGTGGTAGATATAAAGAAAATATCAGGGAGAAATGTCATTTTTACCATTTCTACATCTGTATATGTACACACTGCTCTACATCTGTGTACATCTGCCTCACTAAATAACTTTTATGTCAAATTGTGTTTTCAAATAAATTTTCCTCATGTTTTGCAAATATATAAATATTTGCATATTTACCTCATGTAAATATGGGTGTAAAATTTAATCTGTGTGTACTAAGCTAAGCTAAGCTTGTAGTCAAGAGCTCATCAGTCAGATGGGACAGATAGCTGTTCTCCTGTCTCAGCACCTTCAAAGGACCAGCCTTCAATGATGTCATGAGGGAGTCAGTCTTGTGTGGTTTGATGCACTGATTCACTGCTCTGTAGTCTCAGACAATCTAGTCTGGAGTAGATTACTCAGATCACTAATGGTCAGATCCGGTACTTTATAGGAAATTCGTAGCTCATTGGAGGTTTCTGTGGTTACGTAAGTCTAATCTACATGTGAGCTCAGAATGTTGCTAATAACAGATACTAGTATCTGCATGTCAGCATGGTGCTGTGTGTGGGAATAAATGCTGGGGTGAGGATATATATAAAACACGCAGGATGTAGGCCAAGACACATGTGAGAGGCACCGTTGCCTTGGCAATGGAATGGTAATTACAGAGAGATATGACAGATGGTTGGTCAAGGGTTTTACTAACTGAGATGAAATTTTAGGAATCCATGTTTTCAAAGAAAGAGAAAAACATGCACTATAACCTTTATACCAAACACCACACACACGTCTCCAAGAGCTGGACTATTTCTGACATCAAAAACTACACATACGTCTTCTATAGCTGAACTATTTCAGAATCCCATTTAACATGTCAGGCATTATTTCTAAAACCATTATACACATGTGGAAAAATGCCTTTCTCTAGTGTGCTAATAACCAAATAAGATTATTCTGCATATTTTCATTTAAGTCTGAGAGGACTTATTTGCCATTTGAACACATGCGTAAAGCTGATTTGAACGGGGCCCCTGTGTCCATCATCTGAGTGTTCCAGATTTGCCAGGAGCTCTTCCTGTTTTCTAGAACAGCTGATATGTCATCATCCATTCTGGAACTTTTTCAGTTCTCCTCACAAAACTTCTGCAGAGGCAAATTCCATGTGAGATTCTATAATTTCATCACATCAGTAGTCAAAGCAACAAAGTTCCAAATTGAAACATGAAACATGGATAATTACACTAGTATATGTGTATCAGACTAGGCTCAGAGGTGGAGGACTCTGCAGTAATACCTCCATCTCTGCTTCACCCTCACACTGGATGTTGTCCAGAATTAATGCAACCTATGACAGGACAAATCTCAAATGAAATTAATCTCATGGCTTCCCATAGTTCCTGCCCAGAATTTGAAAACTATATTGGCCTAGTTGTTGCATAGCTTCCACCATAATCGTTGGAGAGGTAATATATACAGATTTTTTATATTAAATATTTATTTAATATGAAATATCTGCAGGATACAACCACTGCCAGAGCTCTCTGCCAGGATTGCCCTTATATACCGATTATACGTATGCAAAATAAACGTCATACACAAACAAACCAGATATACACAGATGATTTAATTTCATTTGCAATAAAGGACAAGAGGACTATAGGATGGAAAATATGGTTACAATAAAGCAGACAGATTATCATATTACCCTTAATTTATAATACATTTACATACACTATAAAGATGATTTCTCTTTTACAATTAGATTCGGCGTCGGAGACCAACTCCGGCCACTCTGTTCCGGCTGACAGATCACCCGTCCCCAGAGGAAGACGGTTCCCACCAACAGGTGAGGTCATGCTGACGCACTCCTGCACTTCACTCACATGGCCCCACCCTGAAGGTCATTACAGGCACGGGGACTTCATGAGTAAAACTCAATTCCTTTACATTATTGGTATCTTCACATATCTGTGGACATTTAAACAGTAAAAATAGAAAACATAGCTGAACATGTAAGAATGGTGTAATCACAGATACTGTAAATCATTACCATTACCATGGCAGTGCTGACTTCTGTAATTATGAGAGTTTTTAATTGTACGGTAGCTGGCTGTTTGTGAAAATGGAGTTCTGAAGCCCAAAAAAGACAACACAGCAACTTACCAGCCGCCTTCACTCAAAGGTAAACACAGCAACTTACCAGCTGCCTTCACTCAAAGGTAAACACAGCAACTTACCAGCTGCCTTCACTCAAAGGTAACACTTTAATCTACCAGCTCTCTTCTCTCAAATGTAACACAGTAATCTACCGGCCACCTTCATTGGAACATAGATAAAATCAGAGAAAAATACATCATGATTTCAGAGTTTATCACTCTGCCGATTCATTTGTAGAACTTTTTTGGGGGTTGTAGGACTTTTATAGGTGTTCGGCAACTTTCAGTTTGCCAGTTTGATTCTGGTGTGTGTGTGTGTGTGGGGGGGGGGGGGGGATTGGGAGATTAGGAGAGAAAGATTTGTTGCATAGTTAGTGTGTGGGTTTGTGTAAGGGTGGATGATCTTGGATTAGTGCAGGACGCACATAGCTGATAGCTGGTCATAACAATCCAGATGATCAAACACATTCGCGCACACACACACACACACACACACACACACACACACACACACACACACACACACACACACACACACACACACACACAACCAGAAGGAGCGAGAGGGAGAGATGGAGAGCCAGAGTGAGACAGAGAACAGTGAGACAGAGAACAGTGAGACAGAGAGCAGTGAGACAGAGGGCAGTGAGACAGACAGCAGTGTCTCAGTGCTTTCTTGATTACCTATGTTATGCTCCAAGGTGATCTTCTCCTTCAGTGGCTTCAGTGCTGAGAGAGCCGTGATGCAGGGTTGCTTTGGCAGGCGGAGTCTCCACCTGAGAACACATCTCCTGGGGCAGGAGGACAGGGATGACAGGCTCCTTATGAGCCCCACCACAGAGCTGGAGGACTGTCAGCTCGTCCTCCCCAGCTCACTCTCCTGTGTCTATTCCTGTGCTGATGTCTATTCCTGTGTGCTCTCTCTCTCTTTCTCTCTCCCTCTCTCTCTTTGTATCTCTCTCTCTCTGTCTCTCTCTCTCTCTCTCTCTCTCTCTCTCAGTAGGCTTCACATAGAGTACAGCAGAATCCAAGGAAAATAAATAATGAAATAAATAACACACACCATGATTACTCATTACATCAATATAAGTTTTTCTTATTATTCCCCATACAGTACAATGTGATACCAGAAAGGGTTATGAGCACTTTATAGCACTTTATTACATGTGGGGTGATCCTTATGACTTTATTGGTTATTCGGTTGTGCTTTGATGCTGAAAAGATCGACCATGTGTTTTGCTCTTTAGTTGATGATTACTGCCTCAGCTCTTTGTTTGATGATTTCAGGCAGTCCTCTGCTACTTCAGCAGCAGAGCAGCACAGAGCCACTTCCTGAGCTTTGCTAATCTCCCCTGACTCTGTCTGACTGTGTCTGTGTCTGACTGCATGTCTGTGTGTGCCCTGTGTCTGACTGTGTTTTTTTGTCTGTGCCCTGTGTCTGACTGTGTCTGTGTCTGACTGTGTCTCTAGGTCTCTGCCCTGTGTCTGACTCTGTCTTTGTGTCTGTGCTGTGTCTGACTGTGTCTCTGTGTCTGTGCCCTGTGTTTGACTGTGCCTCTGTGCCTGTACACTGTGTCTGACTGTGTTCCCTTGACTCTGTGTCCCAGTGCCTGACCTTGGGAAAGGGCTTTGTGGCATTTAACACTGAAACAAAGTCACTCTGATTGAATCTGTCCAACTTTGTGCTGATTTTTGTAGCAGTTCAGAAGATGGTGCAGAGCCACCTGCAGTCTCCAGACATCTCAGATGCCGAGGACGTCTCACTGGACTCTGCCAGGGGTGAAATGCATGTTTTCACCTCTCTTCATTCTGATCTCTAACCACCCATCCACTAATATTCCCACCCATCCACTAACATTCCTATCCATCACTAACATTCCCACCCATCCACTAACATTCCCACCCATCCCCTAACATTCCCATCTATCCACTATAATTCCCATATATCACTAACATTCCCATCCATTACTAAGGGCGTACACACACTAGGCACGGTTTGCTCGTTCCGTGCTGGGGCCCGGTTATCCCCCTCCCCACTCCCCCTCCGGCCTGCACTCACACTGGCTACATCAAGCCGGCCCAAGCACGCTTACATCATCACAACGCCACTTTATTTGGAAAAAAGCGCGCTCGCACAACACTATGGAGTTCACGATTTTATTGTATTTTTGGAGTTGTTTTGGGAGTGCAGAAACACGGTGCAAGCACAGATTTATCGATCATTTAACACAACGATTGTCTGCTAATCGTGCTGCACGTGTTAGAAGATATTTACAGAGGCAGCAGAAATCCAGGGAGGAATTTGCAGCTTTAATCGCTTTTTGAGCGTCGCATCACTGACGTCATGTTTGAGTAATCAGACGAGGCACCAAGCGGGCCTGGGCACAGATAGCGCTCACACTAGAAGCGAACCGAGCCCGAGTCCAAGCGAATCGTGCCCTGGCCAACCTCTTCAAGCGGGCCCGGGCACGGTTAACTGGGCTGGGCCTGGGCACGGTTTGGGGCGATCACACTAGTCAAACGAACCGTGCTTCGGCAGGGAACCGTGCCCGGGCCCGGATCACAGACCCTAGTGTGAGTACGCCCTAACATTCCCACCCATCCCCTAACATTTCCATCCACTAACATTCCCACCCATCCACTAACATTCCCATCCATCACTAACATTCCCATCCTCTAACATTCCCATCTATCCACCATAATTCCTATTCATCACTAACATTCTCACCCATCCACTAACTTTCACATTCATCACTAACATTCCCACCCATCCACTAACATTCCCTTCTATCCACTAACATTCCCATCTATCGACTAACATTCACCTCCTTCACTAACATTCTCATGCACCCACTAACATTCCCATCCATCCACTAACATTCCCATGCATCATGTACATGCCATCCATCACTAACATTCCCACCCATCCACTAACATTTCCACCCATCCACTAACATTCCTATCCATCACTAACATTCCAACCCATCCACTAACATTCCCATCTATCCACTATAATTCCCATTCATCACTGACATTCCACTCATCCACTAACATTCCCAACCATCCATTAACATTCCCACCCATCCACTAACATTCCCTTCTATCCACTATAATTCCCACCCATCCACTAACATCCATCCACTAACATTCCCATCTATCCACTATAATTCCCATTCATCACTGACATTCCACTCATTCACTAACATTCCCATCCATCCACTAACATTCCCATGCATCATGTACATCCCATCCATCATTAACATTCCAACCCATCCACTAACATTCCCATCCATCACTAACATTCCCACCCATCCACTAACATTCCCTTCTATACACTAACATTCCCATCTATCAACTAACATTCACCTCCTTCACTAACATTCTCATGCATCATGTACATGCCATCCATCACTAACATTCCCACCCATCCACTAACATTTCCACCCATCCACTAACATTCCCACCCATCCACTAACATTCCTATCCATCACTAACATTCCAACCCATCCACTAACATTCCCATCTATCCACTATAATTCCCATTCATCACTGACATTCCACTCATCCACTAACATTCCCACCCATCCATTAACATTCCCACCCATCTACTAACATTCCCTTCTATCCACTATAATTCCCACCCATCCACTAACATCCATCCACTAACATTCCCATCTATCCACTATAATTCCCATTCATCACTGACATTCCACTCATTCACTAACATACCCATCCATCCACTAACATTCCCATGCATCATGTACATCCCATCCATCATTAACATTCCAACCCATCCACTAACATTCCAACCCATCCACTAACATTCCCATCCATCACTAACATTCCCATCTATTCACTATAATTCCCATTCATCACTGACATTCCACTCATCCACTAACATTCCACTCATCCAGTAACATTCCAATCCATCACTAACATTCCCACCCATCCATTAACATTCCCACCCATCCACTAACATTCCCATCCATCCAGTAACATTCCCATGCATCACTAACATTCCAAGCCATCCACTAACATTCCCATCTATCCACTATAATTCCCATTTATCACTGACATTCCACTCATCCACTAACATTCCCACCCATCCACTATAATTCCCACCCATCCACTAACATCCATCCACTAACATTCCCATCCATCCACTAACATTCCCATCTATCCACTATAATTCCCATTCATCACTGACATTCCACTCATTCACTAACATTCCCATCCATCCACTAACATTCCCATGCATCATGTACCTCCCATCCATCATTAACATTCCAACCCATCCACTAACATTCCCATCCATCACTAACATTCCCATCTATTCACTATAATTCCCATTCATCACTGACATTCCACTCATCCACTAACATTCCACTCATCCACTAACATTCCCATCCATCACTAACATTCCCACCCATCCACTAACATTCCCACCCATCCACTAACATTCCCATCCATCCAGTAACATTCCCATGCATCACGTACATCCCATCCATCACTAACATTCCCACCCATCCACTAACATTCCCATCCATTCACAGTATTCTTTAATAATACTACACAGTATTGTGTAAGAGTACAACCTTACACTATTCGGTATGAACACAGATTAGATAAACAGTACCACAAAACAAACAAACAAACAAACAAACACACGGACAGAAATATCAAGAGAATGTCAGTCACATGACCTCTTTACTGGTATAACTGTCCAGCAAACCCCACACTGCTGCAATAAACCTACATCTGTTCTGGTACTGTAGCTGCTGTGGCTCACTCTTATAATAACAACTCAGAAAATGTTGAAAAACATTTTAAAACATTCTAAACACACCTGTTTAGAATCTGTGCTTGACGCTCTTTCAGTCAAGCATGTGTTAAGATGAGTGGTGAATGTTGGATTAAGGCAAGTGTTGTATTAAAAAGGGATTCTCTGATAACTGCCTCTTTGAACTTACTTGCCCATATATCCGACAGATGATGTCATATCGGATCAATCAGATCACCAATCAGCGTGTGAGCTCACAGATGAGGAGACAGACTCTGCCCCTCTACACGAGTTCCTGGGAGGAGGTGACGGGGGAAAGCCTGATTCTGAAGGAGAGCAGAGTCGAGCAGAAAGTCCAGGCAGAGGAGAAAGTACGAAATAAACAGCAATACGAGTTCAATAGAAACTATTATAAACCAGTCTAGTTACAGTGCTCACAGGACAACTGTGTTAGTAACAGTACTAACAGGATAGCTGTGGTAGTTACAGTACTAACAGGACAGCTGTGTTAATTATAGTGCTCACAGGACAGCTGTGTTAGTTATAGTGCTCACAGGACAGCTGTGTTAGTTACAGTACTCACAGGACAACTGCGTCAGTAGTAGGACTCACAGGACGACTGTGTTAGTAACAGTGCTCACAGGACAGCTGTGTTAGTAACAGTACTAAAAGGACAGCTGTATTAGTTATAGTACTAACAGGACCACTGTGTCAGTGTCAGGACTCACAGGACGGCTGTGTTAGTAACAGTACTAAAAGGACAGCTGTATTAGTTATAGTACTAACAGGACCACTGTGTCAGTGGCAGGACTCACAGGACGGCTGTGTTAGTAACAGTACTAAAAGGACAGCTGTGTTAATTATAGTGCTCACAGGACAGCTGTGTTAGTAACAGTACTAACAGGACAGCTGTGGTAGTTACAGTACTAACAGGACAGCTGTGTTAGTTATAGTGCTCACAGGACAGCTGTGTTAGTAACAGTACTAACAGGACAGCTGTGTTAGTTATAGTGCTCACAGGACAGCTGTGTTAGTAACAGTACTAACAGGACAGCTGTGTTAGTTATAGTGCTCAGGACAGCTGTGTTAGTAACAGTACTAAAAGGACAGCTGTGTTAGTTACAGTACTCACAGGACAACTGCATCAGTAGTAGGACTCACAGGACGACTGTGTTAGTAACAGTGCTCACAGGACAGCTGTGTTAGTAACAGTACTAAAAGGACAGCTGTATTAGTTATAGTACTAACAGGACCACTGTGTCAGTGTCAGGACTCACAGGACGGCTGTGTTAGTAACAGTACTAAAAGGACAGCTGTATTAGTTATAGTACTAACAGGACCACTGTGTCAGTGGCAGGACTCACAGGACGGCTGTGTTAGTAACAGTACTAAAAGGACAGCTGAGTTAGTTACAGTGCTCACAGGACAGCTGTGTTAGTAACAGCACTAAAAGGACAGCTGTGTTAGTTACAGTACTTACAGGACAACTGCGTCAGTAGCAGGACTCACAGGACGGCTATGTTAGTAACAGTGCTCACACTTGTTTCTGAACAGATCAACTGTGTTGAAGCGTCATCACAGTTACACCTTTAAGACCAAATTCAAACTTTTCAGCTCTTTTAGTGGGGAAAAGCACAAAGAAAGAACAAGAGGAGATCTCCACCCTGGCATGGTCCCATAAGCTCCACACTTGGATATGATAGTTCTCCATGCTGGTCAACCAAAGATCACTCCATAAGATCACTCCACAAGGTCACTCTTAAAGGTCACTCTGCAACAGGTCAACAACATCGACTATGTCAGCTACAAGCTGTCTGGGGGCAAATTCAAGTTCAGTAGACTGTGCTTCATGATCATGGCATTCTAACTTGGAAACTGAAATTACATCCCAAAATACATGAAGCAAATATTATTATCTTTAAATAGTGCCTAGACTAGTAGTGTATTTAAAACTTTTGTTTATTTATTTATTATGCTAATTGTCTCTTTCTGCTTTTGCCCAAGTTCAAGTGGCTCAAGCTTCCATGCAGTGTCCTGAAGAGGGTGCTGTTCCCTCAGGAACCGCTGAAACAGAAGAGGCTTCTGTGGGTTGTGCCGGAGGTGAGACGCAAACACCCTTCATGTATTCATGTCTCCATGTCTCGTCTTCCTCTAAAGCATCTTGCAGTCACAGGGTACACAGCTCTGTTTCACAATGACTGTATTAACTCATTCTGCATCATGTCCCTGCAGAGCCACCAGACGACACCATGCCTGACCAATCAGATCAGCGCTCAGCCCATGAGGTCACAGACAGGCAGTCAGGCTCCGCCCTTCTACACCAGGCTCCAGGAGGAGGAGATGGAGGACAGGCAGACTCAGCCAGAGATGGAGCAGAGAGCCCCGCAAGAGAGGAGTGTGAGGAAGAGGAAGACCTGTTATAGCCCACAGAGTACAGACACAAATAGATCATGATTTGTACAATGCGGAAGTTAAACGTAAGTAAATTATATTCATTTTCCCAAGAGGTATTTTTTAATGAGGACGTCATTATCTGTGGAAGGTAGGAGGTCAACTGAAGGGCAGCAAAATGAACAGGTGTTGAAAGAAAAGCTATTACCATGGCAACATCCGTGATGACAGAATAAAGCTTCCCTGTGTCATGGGACTGCAGACAACCTCAAGGACATCGTAAAAATTCCCATATTGCAGAAATCCATCTGTAGTCTGTACTTAGAGCTTGGGTTAATGACAGAGACACTTTGCTTAGTTGCTTAGACAGGAAGCAAACACTTTGTGTAACTGTGTACTGCGTGAGTGCCTTTCTTATGAAGAGGAGTGTAACCTTCACACTGGGTGGGGTGTGGCATGAGGAGACAGGAGTACACACAAGGTTTTACGCACAAGACTAAAGGGAAAACATCCAGGCCTCAAAATGGTGGGTTCTCTCTCCATGTGTAGGTTCTCTCTCTCTCTCTCTCTCTCTCTCTCTCTCTCTGTGTGTGTGTGTGTGTGTGGGTGGGTGTGTGTGTGTTCTCTCCCCCCTCTCTCTCTCTCTCTCTCTCTCTCTCTCTCTCTCTCTCTCTCTCGCTCTGTGTGTGAGTGGGTGGGTTCTCTCTCTCTCCATGTGTAGGTTCTGTGTGTGTGTGTGTGTGTTTTCTCTCTCCAAATGTGGGTTCTCTCTGTGTGTGGGTTCTCTGTATGTGTGGGTTCTTTCTGCATTTGGGATCTCTATGTGGGTTCTCTACATGTGGGTTCCCTCTCTCTCTCCGGGGCTCTCTATCTCTCTCTCTCTCTCTCTGTATCTTTCTGTTGTGGGGGATCTCTGTGTGGGATTCTCTCTCTGTGTCGGGGATCTCTATCTTCCTGGGGGATCTCTGTGTGGGAGTTTTCTCTCTTCATGATGCAGTTTTTATTTCTTGGGGTTCTTCACTTGGCCAAAATTCCTGGCAGTGTTCCACTGGGTCACTCCTCAAAAATTAACCTCTAGTTTAACCTCATAATCTAAGGCCTGCTCATAATCTAGGCACTGCTCATCTTATTCTCATATAATTAGAAAATCACTATTTGCCACAAGTGCATGTAAATGTAAAAGATACCCTCCACCCCACTGACCACTAATATTCTGTTGCCCCAGGCACACTCTGCCAGTCTACTATACACACTCTACCAGTCTACAATACAGATGTTAAATTGAAGATTTCATATATTTTGACTTTTGAATGTCTTTGAAAGTGAATGTCTTTAACTTTGAAAGTGTCACATATTTAATTTGATCAGTATAGCAGAGTAATACCTGAGCAGTTCCTTTTTGATTTGGGAAATGTTTGAGAAAGTTTAACACATATACTTTGTAGGGTTTCATGCAAATAAGAGATTTAGAGCAGTATTTGTTTCAAGTGTTCTACTCTAATTTTGACAATAAAAAATTAAATCCATTATGAATTGTCTGACACTTCTTGTGTGTGTATGTGTATTTGTGTGTGTGTGTGAGCATGTACCAGTATGTGTGTACTGTGAACTATAATGGGATTAGTTTTTTGCAGACACTAAGACCCAATTTCTGAAACTATTTCTCTTTTTGTCGAAAATTAACACACAGCAGCTAATGCTACACACACAACAGGCAAAACATCTCACATTTTTGGAAAAAGCAAACACTTCAACCAAAACTCTTGCAACTCTTGCCAAAACCATATTATTGCATCCAAACTCTACACACAAATATCAGATGATTAGCCTTTCATATATGTGACTACAAACTGAAGTAACAAATGGAAAACGCTACTATCATGTGGTTGAGTGTTTAGTTTGTAGTCTGCTGTGAAGGTCTGTCAGATACATGAATATTCATAAAGATTGAGGTTATTTCTGCATATTCAGTACATTTACACTATAAAGTAAAATGCAATTACAAGGGGAAGGGTTTTTTTTTGGTTTTGCATGAACACTACAGCAACACATGTTGTATATGCTGTAAACACATATACATACAACAAAACAAAAAAACAAAATAACCTCAAGCTTCCTCCATCACCTGCTGAATGTATTTGCACTGGTGGGGTTGGCGACAACCTCCATGCCAAAAAGAACTCAACAGCAATGGAGAGTTTGGTGGAGGTGAAGCACAACAAATCGTGGCTCTTCAGTGAACCAGTTTGTATTTGAGCAGCCCGGTGCAAACTTAAGTTGTCCCAAACAACAACAAACCTGGACTGTTCTGGTTCATCCCCCTAGTGATGGAGAATGAGTGTGTTGTGATCTGTGTTGAAGAAGGTGATGATGATGTGCACAGTGTTGTAGGGACAAAGAGTGGCATGATGATGAGTGACAAATTCATAGCACAGTTGTTTCACACTGTCACTGGCCCAGTCCGGATAGACTCACTGAATGGATGTTGCTGATGGTGATGTTGTCAGTAATGATGGGCTGTTGTAGTTGTCAGAAATGTATGCAGTTGTATGCTCTGACCATATTGATGATGATCTCTTTCTGTCCTGAGGTGGATAGCTGCCTTCGTAGTGAAAAACATGATGTAGTATGTATAGAGGATAGGTCTACTTATCTATTCTCATTTTGAAATGTCTGGATGATGCTACAGTGTAGCAGCACAGATAACATTGAACCCTTTGCCTCCAGAAAACACAACGCATGGTTGACCACATGGTCAACCAGAGTGGCTCTAAACTCATCCATTATGGTTGCTCATTCTCTTCCCCATTCTCATACTCTATCATCATCTCTATGCAGTATTGGACTCCATTGATATGCAAACCAAGATTTGCAACTTGTGGCCTCTTTATAGGGATTAGCCTTTGATGTCTAAAGATTTATAAAAATTATCTAGAAGTGTTGTAACCTGTGAAGACTGGGTATGGATTTTGGTAGGTGAGTGTAACAGTTGCATGGCAGTGTTTTCCAAAAGAAACACATGGTTTTCAGTTTTGAATATTGTATCTTATGTAAAGAACTGTGTTTAATGTTTTGCAAAAAGTGTGTTTAAGAATTTCTAAATGAGTGTAAATCAGAGAATGTGCACCTGGTCAATAGATAGTCTACATGGATTAGTGTTTTCAAAAACTGCTATAAGGACCACTTTTTGGGTCTTAGCAGCTGCAAAAAACTGTAAACAGCTTACACTCATCATTTATTATTGTTAATTATTGTTAAAGTGAACTCTGTCCTGAAGAACAGGGTTAGAGTAACATTTCACTCAGATAACGCTTGAATTCTGCTTTTGTGTTGATAGACACCACTAGATGGCAGCACAGGCTGCCTGCATTGTGAGCTGGTAAGATTGCTCTGGCATGAGACAGCTCACAAAATGTGTCATAACCAGGGTTGCCAACTCTCACGCATTGAGCGTGAGACACACGCATTTGACCGTTTTCACACGCTCTCACGCCACACTTGCGATTTCTCACGCCGAAAATTTTTTTCTAGTTTACCTAGTTCATTTACCTCTGATCCATATCTATGATTCCCCCCCCCCCCCCCCCGTCAACCCTGGTCATAACCATTTAAAGGTTTGGACAGTTAAAAGTACAGGTTGCAATACAAGCGACAGCAAGAAATACACAAATGTTTAGTCTCTTAATCCTAACTTCCACTAAATCCTAACCTATGCTCACACCTCGTTTTGTTTAGGACAATCTGATTAGGTTTTGTGCAGAACCACCGTTGTCACAGGCAACACCACTGAGTTCTTGGTTCTCTGAGTTCTCTGAGCTTAATAATAAACTTAATGCCAGTTTTCATGTGAGCATGTGCAGAAATATAAGCAGATAGAGGACTGTAGCTCAGGTAGTGCTAGCAGCATCACAGCCATGTGCTAGTGAAACTCGTGGCTTCAGTCACCAGAAATGTCATTAGAATTCCCTACAAAAAGAATCTTTTTCTGGGAATAGACACTGTGGCAGTCTGTTTTTGTTCCAGACTACTCTGCAAAATCCGTTCTATATCTGGTCTTGGACAAAATGTCCAAGAAAAAAAAAAATGCGCTAACCATAATACACCATCTCGTGATTGTCCATCTCTCTTCAAACGCATGGCCCTTTTCCTGTGATACAGCGGAATTAGATCATCTACATATACTGCAATGTCTTCCCAATAAATGGTGCTTGCTTTGTGGTACGATTGACTCCATGTCTTTCCTATTGAGAATTGATGCATCCTGGTGCAAGGAACAACAACTAGATCACTGAGGAAGAACAACCAGACCAGTGAGGAAGAAAAACCAGACCAGAGATGAAGAAGAACCAGATCACTGAGGAAAAACAAACCAGACCAGTGAGAAAGAAGAATCAGACCAGTGAGGAAGAAACAGACCAGTGAGGAAGAAGAATTAGACTATTGAGGAAGAACAACCAGACAAGTGAGGAGTGAAGGAAGAACAACCAGACCAGTGAGGGAGAACAACCAGACCAGTGAGGAGTGAAGGAAGAACAACCAGACCAGTGAGGGAGAACAACCAGACCAGTGAGGAGTGAAGGAAGAACAACCAGACCAGTGAGGGAGAACAACCAGACCAGTGAGGAGTGAAGGAAGAACAACCAGACCAGTGAGGAATGAAGGTGGGACCATAGGGCCGAACCTTCCTGAAGTCACAACATAGTGAGGAAAAACTTTACAGTCACTGCAATGTAATGCACTGTAATGAATCTCTCTGAGTTGTATCTACTCCCACCAAAAGGCAACAACAGCTGTTCTTAAGAGACCATGGAGAATGGACTTACTCATGTGGACTTACTCCACATGGAGAATACACCTACTCACCTAAATTACATATCATCTGTATAGAATCTGTTGTTCCATTGTGTCAGGCTTCAGCAGGAACAAGGACCAACACTTTAAATAAGGTTAGCAATCAGACTAGTTTTTGATTGTTTTTGTACAACCAAAGTTGTACAAGTTCTCAGAAGAGGTTGCATGGTTTCCGTGAGCGGCAGAGCCTTTGTTTGGTGTACAGATCAGGTAAAAGCACATGTCTCCATTGCTAATGTACTCATTGTTCCCGTGGTAGCATTAGGATGTGATCATCTGGTCCATTACAGCTGTCTCCAGGCACTCTCGGCCCAGAGCGGCGCTCTCTACTTAATAACTTGGGTGGAAAAAAATACAACTAATAGGCAGCAAAGGGTCCTTTTGTGTGGCTGAACCGAGTGGAGCCGCTGGAGAGATGAGGCAGATAGCAGGCCAGGAGGACCAGGAGCGGGAGCGGGTCGGCTGGTGGGAGGTAAAAGCCTCCGTGCGATGCCATCAGCGCCTGGAGTCAGGCAGGCTGATCAGGCAGGGGGTTCTGGGAGCTCACAGGTGGGCAGCAACCCAAACCTGAGGTCCCTATCTCCATCTCAGGAGATAAGGCGAAGAGACAGGAAGACCACAGCTGGCCTTGGGCAGCAAGCAGCAGACGCATGAAAGACCAATCGGAGCTCCACTCGCAGAGAGGGAAGCCATGGTGTGGGTGTTCACACAAAGGTATAAATGTGGGACCACAGTGCACAGACGAAGGAGAACAACGGATGGAGGGAGAGAAGAGAGAAGAGCAAGTGATGGAGGGAGAGGAGAAAGGAGAGGGAGGGATGGAGGGAATAGTTGCCATGGAGGCTTGTTACCAGGGCTTCAACCCTGCAGTCTACCTGCAGTACAACTACACAGCACCCCGGGCTGACTTCCACCGCCCAGACAGCATCGTTCCCTGGAAACTCAACTGCCTGCACAAAGCTTTCACAGAGAGTGAGACTGCACCTGTGTGTGTGTGTAGTTGCTTGTTGAACAAATTTTCAGATCTGTAGTTTCTCTCTCAATACCACTCAGGTAAAATATGTTTGGTTGGACCAGGGGAGATCCAGAGAGTGGTTCTGGGGGAAACCCGAGTGTGCCTGTTCAGAGCGGGAAATGGGGAAACGTTTCTGATATTTATCTCCTCATGTTGCGACTGTTCTCCTCCATTATTTATTGTTCTCGATACTCCCAGGGGGAATTAAAGGAGAGGTGGTGGTGGACGTGGGGTCCGGCCCCACGCTGTACCAGGTGATGAGCGCCTGCGAGCACTTTGATCGGGTCATCCTCTCCGACTTCCTGGAGGTGAACCGGAAGGAGCTGCGTACGTGGCTCCAGGGTGGCGAGACCAGTCTGGACTGGACGCCTTACCTACAGCATGTGTGTGAGCTGGAAGGACGAAGGTGAGATGGCGCCTTGACAGAATAGAAAATAACACAGCCAGGAAGGATTTCTAGACCTGCCATCTAAAGTAGAATTATTGTGGTACCATTCACCCTAGCCAGTTAGCTAGCCAGATACCCCAAGATTAATTATTGTCTGAGCTCAGCAGATTGATGATGTGTGTTCAGTGTTCGTCTTTTTAAAAGTCTTCTTCAATCTTCCTCCATAAGAGGTTAAGGACCTGTTTCATTGCTCTCTTTGGACTGTGAATGTTTAGGATTTGTAATGATGAAGCATGTACCAAAAGCAAGTTTTAAGATTTTGTAACTCCATATCTGGTAATCCGCTGTGTCGCATGCTTTCAAGTACACCCTGCTCCAAAGCACCAGTTGCAGTGATATAGCTCATTATCAAGCCCTTTGTGAGCTGAATCAGGTGTTTTGGGGCAGGAAGAGCTTGAAATCATGCAGAGCAGCGAGTCCCCTGGACTGGAGTCGAGGACTTTACGAGATGTCATTGTGCTGGTGCCCAGTCCAGCTGTATGGAGGGACAAGGCGGAGCGTCTTCGCTCAGTGGTGACCGACGTGCTTCCCATCGATGTGCACCAGCCACACCCACTGCCCCCTGGCACCCTGCCCAGCTCCGGAGCCGACTGCCTCGTCTCCACCTTCTGCCTCGAGAGCGTGAGCCCCGACCTGGCCTCCTTCACCCGGGCCCTGGGCCATCTCTTCGGCCTTCTGCGTCGGGGAGGGCACCTCCTTCTCATTGGGGCCCTTGGAGAGAGCTTCTACATGGGTGGACCAGGCCTGCAGATCCCCGTCGTGTCCCTGGAGGAGGCACAGGTGTGCTCCAGCCTGAGGACCTGTGGCTATGACCTGCTACGTCTCAGCGTCTACCACCTGCCACCAGACATGAGGATAGGGGTGGATGATGTCACTGGGGTGTTCTTTGCAGAAGCCAGAAAACCATAACGAAAGTCATGAGGCTTAGCAGCATGTGGAGCGAAGGATGACTTAAAAAAAATCTTATGTCACTAGGTCTATTGGTTAAACCTTGTATTGGTTTAATGCAATTTGAATAAAATCAAAATGTCTGTGAGACAGAATTAATAAAGCTAACCTTTTACACAGTTGTCAGATGCTTTTTGAATATGCATGAATCATTTAGTCTGCTTCAGATAACATGAAAATTCTAGGATATTTGAGACTTTAGTGAAGATGCACCAGTACCAATTTTGCTTTGCTTGCTTGGTTTTGTATGATAAATCGACTATTTACTAACTGTCAGTCGAATGTCAAAGAGTTCCTGTGTGTCAACCCAGTAATACATCTGTGATATACAGACTGCGATGTACAGATGAGGCTGGTGATCACTCAAAGCAAGAGAGCATTCTCTGTGTAAGTTCTCAGCTACATGTACTCATACATTATCAACTACTTATTCTGAATTACTACCAACTACAACTACAATCTAATGGGACATATACCTCCTTGTGAAATTTAAAGTGGGGATTATTTGTTGACGTTTTGTCAACTGGATTCCATAATTTACATGGTTTAATAGAGGAACACAATATGATAATCTTCTTAGTATTTCAACTGATCCAAAAAGGCAGTGGAACAGAGTAAAGTGTTGTGTATTGGGTTTCTCTTAAGAAAGCTTGAATAATGGAACAAGAACCTGAGGTGATTTTGTGTAAACGATTCTGTAAAACAATACAACCAGAGGCCATATTTTGCAACTGTAATGAGAGTAATGGAATGTTAATCATGGTTAACAACATGAAAGGAAGATTTTCAAACCAAACCAAAAATATAAAAAAAGAAAAGACACAACAGTACCGACACAAATTCCGATTGCAAGAAATTAGGCAAGAGAGAATCAATCCACCCTGGAGGAGAGAGGAGGAAGGAAGCAATGGGTCTTATTCAGTACTGAATTTCTAGAAGATGCTTTGTAAAGATCCAATGCTCCATGACTGATTCTTATTTATGTGATTCCATTATAGCATTTTGTGAGGTTTTTTTTTTTTTTCAAACCACAAAATCTGCCTGTCATGCACTGGCTGACATCCAGCCATTCCTAGAGTTCCACCAATATTCTCACTCATGCACCAATCACATCAACCAATCACTTCCCAGATCACAGCCTCCCACATATTAGTTATTTTATTTACCTGTGCCTCTTTTCTCCTGCCCTGTTTATTTTTCTTTATTCCTTTTTATTTTTGTTTATTCCTTCTTACACCTGTTTAAGTCCACATCCCAAGTTCTTCACATTAACCTGCCACATGTTAAAGCATACTGTGTCTTAGAAACATTTTCCTGCTCAAGTTTGCCTTATTCTGTCTTGCTGTTCTTGTTCTGCTTTATTCAGTCTTGTTTTGCCTTGCTGTTCTGTCCTTTGGTCTTGTTTCGTGTTCATTTGTGTCCTTCCTCTTAGCCAGTCCCGTGCTGTCTGAAACGTCTGACCAGTGGTGTGGAAACTCTCTCACTTAGTCCAACCCCATGATTATCAATTTGCCATCCTGGAGATATATTAAGGTTGCGAAGGCTTTCTAGTTCAATACGAATTGTACTTTGCTATGGGTACATCATGGGTACACTATGGGTACACCATGGACACATAATGAGTACATTATGATTACATTATGGGTACACAAAAGTGCATAACAGTGGAATGTCTGATGCCATAGAAATAATTCTTAGTAAAAAATATATATCAATTCTGAGTGACTATGGGTCATTCTGGGGGAACTGCCTCTGGCATGTTCTGGAAACACCAGACTGAGTCTGTCTACAGAGTCAAACCTAGTGAGCTAGTGAGCTGTCTACAGAGACAGTGTTCTTAGATATCTTAAATATGCTGCTTACTGAGGCACTGGTCTGAGGTAGGTAACCTGGCCAAAATTTAAGTCAGCGTCGAATGGTTCCTCAGCTGCTAAGGCAATCCCATGATTCAACGAAAACACAACCTTTGCTCCTGACAAAGTCAGTTTCAAATGTACGTTATTCTAATTGTCTCTACGGTTTGTAGAATATTCCAGAAACATTGAAAATGTTTTAATATAATTTATATCACATTTATTTGATCTTTTAGGTTAGTTTGTCACCGTTTAGCAGTTTTACACACCAAAGTATTAGCATTTATGCTAGCAGAGTTTGAAGACTAAAGCTACTGTTGTGGCTAGCCAGCAGTGGTGGATGAAGTACACAAACCACGTACTTGAGTAAAAGTACAGATACCCAAGGTAAAAAAAAATTCCAGTACAAGTAGAAGTCCTCTTTTTAGACTTCTACTTGAGTAAAAGTACAAAAGTATTGGCCTTCAAATGTACTTAAGTACTGAAAGTAACGTTCCATCAGTTAGGCTCTATCTATCAATTTTTACAACTGTTGTAAAAAGCGCTATATAAATAAAATTTGATTGATTGATTGAGATAAACACTGGTCGCATACATTGGGCGACAACAAGATGTGATGAAATGGCGTCTCAATAATCTGCCTTATTTGTTGAGAATGCTGCCTACTTAAACAGCTGAATGCGTAAGCCGTGCCTATTTAGGCAGTTCACTAGGTTTTGGGACAGACCCTCTGTGTCAGTTCTCTTACTGGGCTTGTCTGTTTTGATGGTAGGCCAATAAATTATACGATGCCAGCATCTTAGGCACTTGGCCAGATTTTGTGCTATGGTGCCAAAGACTTCAGAGAATGCATAAGCGGAACTCCAGGTCAGAGACTCTTGTCAGGGGAAAGACACTGTAAGCAGTGTCTCTGTATTACATAGAAACTAGTTCCCTTTGATGTGCACAACCAGAAACCAGGTCTAAGACTCAGGTTTTGCTTCCAATTACTTTTGGATCCATTGGTCTGGGTTCCCATGGGTTCAATCTTTTGATGCTGGTCCTTTGAAAAATGTTCTATGGGCCTCTGTTGCCTGGAAATTCTCTAATTTTTTTAAATCACAAATCAGCTTAGTGAAATTGTGACGGGCGGGGGTGAGCAACAAAAAGGAAGCGATCACGCCAAGTCTCAGCGAAAAAGGATGGTTTAATAGAGTGTGCAAACCTAAAACCCGTGCACTATCTACAAATTAAGGATATAATGACCAGCGGTCAACTGGTACGACGACAAGACATATATAGACAGACAAACGACCATCAGGTGGGAACGGATCACGGGCTCCGCCCACCTGAGGGGCGTACACGACATCACAAAACAACAACAACGACAGCCGCTGTGGACGGAGGCGACCGGTAGGGGGCCGCCTCACCGTGACAGACCCCCCCACCAAGCCGCACTCCCCCCCACTGGGTGTGTGGCACACAGCGGCTGCACAACAACACGAAGGGGCAGGAAGGCAAGGACAGGCAGGGACACACCTCCTGCAGTCCAAGAGCTGAAACACAAAACACATAACGTTAGTCAGCTCACCTCCCTGGGCGGGACCCTGGACCGGCTGGGCCGTTAACAACACATAACCACGCCCCGGTCGGTCACAGGGCCCTCGCGCCCTAACCGGCCCTTGGCCGGTGAGCCCCACAGGTGTGAGGACGAGGAGCTATGGCTCCTGTGTCGTCCTTAGCGTATGTGTGTGTGTAGGTTACCTCCCCGAGGCGTGGCTTCTTCACCTCCTGGACCTACCTCCTCCCAGAGCTGACCCCTGCCTTCTGCTAGGGGTCACCCCAGCCTCCTGGGGGAGCCAACCCCTCCCGGGGTCCCTCATCACAAGGTGGACTCCTCCACCCAACCCAGGAGCGCCAGAGACCGAGGCCCAGAGCACCCCCGACGCGGGCTAGGGAGCAGCCCCAAGGGCCTCCTGGTCACCCCGGGCAGGAGGGAGGATCTCCTCCCTCAGCAGGAGCTTTTCAGACCGGAGCCCCATGGTCCCCAAACATCCGGGGGCCCCAGCCCTCTAGGGAGGGGCTCTTCATGACCTGGCTCCGGTCACCCCACAACACAAGGGGGCTCCTGCCTGGTGGAGACCCCCACAAGGTCCAGGAACACCACGACACCGCCAGGGGGAAGCACCTGCACAGAAACAGCACACACACACACACACACACACCCCAACACCAACATAGAACACAAAGGCGCCTCAGACGCCCTCCGTGCCATACCCAGTGGCACGGGACCACAACCGCCCCCCTCCCAAACACACATTTAAGGGGAGGAGCAAGCGTGGAATTACACTTAACAGTAGACAACACGCTAGGACAAAACATGCACACAAAGACTCGACAAACAGAACTTAGTGCACGGGACCGATACTTGCGTGCACTACACAAACGATGGTGATGCGCCGCTCAGAGTCGCAGTCGCTCCCCACATAAAACACACGACACACGGGGAGCGAGGCGACAGTGACGAGCGGCGAGCGCGTCACACACACAAAACACTTAACATATAACAAACGCACACGGATCCTCACGTCCGTTACCTGGACACACTAACACCACACAAGAAGAAGAGTATTTCCAGGACGACAGTCCTGTCCCTCGCCGTGCCACAAACACAACACATGGGCACAGCGGATCTCTTCACACAAACAAACAAACAACAAACACGAAGAGTATTTCCAGGACGACAGTCCTGTCCCTCGCCGTGCCCCTAACACAACACATGGGCACGGCGGATCTCTTCAAACAAACACCACGCAGACAAACACTTACCACGAGACATGACCACGAACGAAGGAGAAAGAAAAAGAGACTCGGCGGCTTCCGAAAGGTGGCTGGTCATTCTGTGACGGGCGGGGGTGAGCAACAAAAAGGAAGCGATCACGCCAAGTCTCAGGGAAAAAGGATGGTTTAATAGAAAGTGTGCAAACCTAAAACCCGTGCACTATCTCCAAATTAAGGATATAATGACCAGCGGTCAACTGGTACGACGACAAGACATATATAGACAGACAAACGACCATCAGGTGGGAACGGATCACGGGCTCCGCCCACCTGAGGGGCGTACACGACATCACAAAACAACAACAACGACAGCCGCTGTGGACGAAGGCGACCGGTAGGGGGCCGCCTCACCGTGACAGAAATTGGCCACTTCATCATCACACCTTACTTGTAGAACCTCCCGTAGAACCTAGACCTCGACAGGTGTGAGCTGAATGCCTCAGAAAAAATCCAGTTGTCCAGTTAGACCCAAATAATCTCCACTGGACAAAGTTAAGAGCCGTCATAAATTACTGGGCTATTAGAGATCTCAAAAGGCAGTCAACCATCACAGCTCCACATATAAAGATCAGTAATTGGGCTGTATCATCACAGCTCCACATATATCTCAGTAACTGGGTTGTATCACCACAGCTCCACATATATAGATCGGTAACTGGGCTGTATCACCACAGCTCCACATATAAAGATCAGTAACTGGGCTGTATCATTACAGCTCTACATATATAGATCAGTAACTGGACTGTATCATCACAGCTCTCATCCAGAGCCAAAACAAAAAAAGTTAATTCAGCTGAATGTCCAAATTCCCCTCGATCTGTTTTGTTGCGGTTCGCCTGAAGAAGGACACATTTGCAAATGCTTCCTTTTTCAGTCTAATTCTTCTATTTTTTCTCTGTGTTTACTCTTGTAATAGTGATTCAAACTGCAATCCACAGCTAACTGTTCTCAGCAAACTAAGTACACAGCTTTACATTTCACTTGAATAAATGAATATTTGGAAGTCCATTCCTTATTAAAAACTGCATTCTGTATCAATCATTATTTTGTACTGTTACTTGACATGTAGAGCTAATAGCTGATTTTTTAAAATGTCCAACATGTTCGCCAACAACACATTTGAGTGAGCGAACTGACCGGAACGAATGAGCGAACTGACCGGACAGAAGCAAATCTAAAATAATTTCATTTAAATTTAAAATGCCTTCAAAATAATAGCAGTGAAGTTTTATTTAATGCGCTTATCACAGTGTAATAGGTGTCATAGTCAAACATTTACCTTTGACTTCTAACTTATCAATGATCTCGCCGTACAATACCGAGGTCTGTCTAAAAGGATGAGGTGTGGATGAAACAGGTAGGACTTGTATTGAAATTCTATCCTATGACTTTAATATGGGGAAATAATAGGTCATGGATTAAGTAATGAATAGTAATGAACAAGTCTTCTGACAGGGTGTTTTTTCTGAGTGAGTAATTTCATAGGACCTATATAACTTGATAACACCTTTGAATATATGGATATGCTCATGGTAAGTGTCAAGAAGAAATTCGATCCATGGCAAAAGAACAGTGGATCTTAAAAAGTCTTATAGGAGTGTGGTATCATATTCCAGGGATTTACAACTTTAATTTCACACATAATTTGGCATTGTTTGGTATAGTCCACATTCATGTCACAACCTGTATGCATATCCAGTCTATGGCCACATGAAAGTGACTCAAGTCTGAAAGATTGGCCACAAAGCCCTGAAGAAATCATGTGTTACAATACGTCACATCATGTCAGCAAAGTAATGTTAACATAGCCTTTACTAAATTAAATGTAAGTTTATCTGCATGTTCGATGACTCAGAACTCTGGTTAGTAAGAGTAAGACAAAATGTGTGTGTTGTGTGTGTTTTGTGTAGTGTGGCCTACAATGGGGGAAACAGTACCGTGTCCTACATTAGGGGAGGCAGTAGTGTATCTACGTTGGGGGGGGGCAGTAGTGTGGCCTACATTTGGGGAGACAGTAGTGTGACCTACATTAGGGGAGGCAGTAGTGGGGCATACATTAGAGTGGCAGTAGTGTGTCTACATTAGGGAAGGCAGTAGTGGGACATACATTAGAGTGGCAGTAGTGTGTCTACATTAGGGAAGGCAGTAGTGGGGCATACATTAGAGTGGCAGTAGTGTGTCTACATTAGGGAAGGCAGTAGTGGGGCATACATTAGAGTGGCAGTAGTGTGTCTACATTAGGGAAGGCAGTAGTGGGGCATACATTAGAGTGGCAGTAGTGTGTCTACATTAAGGGGAGGCAGTAGTGTGGCCTACATTAGGGGAGACAGTGTATCTACATTAGGGGGGCAGTAGTGTTACCTATATTTGGGGAGACAGTAGTGTGACCTACATTAGGGGAGGCAGTAGTGTGTCTACATTGGGGGGGGGGGGGCAGTAGTGTTACCTATATTTGGGGAGGCAGTAGTGTGACCTACATTAGGGGAGGCAGTAGTGTGTCTACATTGGGGGGGGGGGGCAGTAGTGTTACCTATATTTGGGGAGACAGTAGTGTGACCTACATTAGGGGAGGCAGTAGTGTGTCTACATTGGGGGGGGGGGGGGGGGCAGTAGTGTTACCTATATTTGGGGAGACAGTAGTGTTACCTACATTTGGGGAGACAGTAGTGTGGCCTACATTAGAGTGGCAGTAGTGAGTCTACATTAAGGGGAGGCAGTAGAGGGGCCTACATTAGGGGAGACAGTAGTGTGCTCTACACTGGGGGGGGGCAATAATTTGCCTTACATTAGGGGAGACAGCAGTGTGGTCTACATTGGGGGGGGGGGGGCACATAAATGAACATTAAATCATCATCATTATTACTTTGGGACACCAGGCTCACGCAAGAATCCACATAATCTTTTTCAAAAGGTTAAATGTCCTGAGGGAGACAGACCAGTGCCCCATAAACTCTAGATATGTCTGATACATCTGAAGGTTATTATAACTTGTTGTTATAGGCTATTGTAGACTTATATTATAGGCTGTTATTTTCATATCTGACCTTAACCTATCTAACCCTAACCTAACCTATCTGACCCTAATGTATCTAACCCTAACCTAACCATCTAAACCTAACCTAACCTATCTAACCCTAACCTAACTATCTAACCTGCTGTATGAATGCAAATTTGTATTATGTTTTGCTCTTTGGCAATAAATGTTATTTGTTAATTGCTTACATCATAGCATAAATGCATTTCATTTTTGTTGTTAATTGGTTGTTGTTCTGCCTTTATGTGAATGAAGTCTCACATTCACTTTAAACTCACTCAGGTGAGATTCACCATCCTGATCACTACTAGGGATCAAGGCTGTGTTGTGCAGGTGTAGCCTGTGGTTACAAGGAAGAATGCTGAACCTGATGGAGCAGTCCTAAAGCATGCTAAGACATGCTAACACAGCACACTTTGTGATTCATATGACCTGGATTTTTCTTGTAAAAAGGTTATTAAGGAAATATTGAATTACCGGTAGTACTTTTCTGAAGAGCAGTGTTTAGGCTACATGACACCTATATAAGCTCATCATCACAATGAGATAAACTTACATAAACATGCATAAACATTTGTAAATGTTTATTCCAGTAACTATGAGCTGTCACAAAAGGTATTTTAACATCAAACAACTAGGACACTAGGAAAACAAATAGTTCAACCTTTACATCACTTTCAACCAAACTATGGCAAAGGTCTTAGGGTGCCCCCTGGTGGATGGTCTGAGTATGAGGTGGTCAGCAGCAATCTGTTATAAATTTCCAACCAGTCACACAACTCAAAGCCTCACGTGGTTGCTTGTTTTTGTGTTTTTCCCACACATTCACTCTCCAAATCACCTTTAATTTCAGTATGTGTAAAGGCTGATTTTTTTAATTAAGGATGTCTTCATGCTCCTGACTGTCCACTGAGTCACTGGGCAGTCTGGGAACTGTCCAGCAGCCTAACAGGCTTTTCCAGCAACATCCAGACAGGCTTTACGTCTTTGAGTCTTTAAGTCTGGATTTTAAAGCCCCTGCCCACAAACCAACACAACAGGACAATGGTAATTTCTAGATGTGTTCTCCTCCAGAGATACAACCTCAACACAAACGAGGACCAACACTGCTGAAATCACGCGCTCACACACAGAGCTAAAACCTCTCACTCTGTTTACAGACCCAGAGCTTCAACCTCTCGTTCTGTTTACGGATCCATTCATTATCTCGTTTTTTCTTTTGTCATCTACATACATACAAGCAAATATGTGTGTGCAATTTTTCTAACATACTGTGTCCTGGATTATCTAATGAGTGATTAGCAGGTAAACAACCTGCTAAGTGTAGTGTAAGACAGACCAGTTTATCAGGAAGTTTAAATAGTGGTTTAAAGTGTCTCGTGTTTCCAGGCATGGTCCACCCAGATCTGTGTATAAAAAGGTGCACTCATGATGCTGAGAGCCAGTGGAGGTGGCCTTGGGTTAATTCTCTGTGCACCTGCCTGCAGTGACATTAGACCACAGGTAGGGGGGATGGCATCCCATCCTGTATTCTTATGCAGCCTACCACACAAGTGTTCATATTATTGTTTTTTGTAATAACTAATCTTTATATTTGATTTCTAATATTTGCAAATAATTCAAGCTATTTAATTTATTATATTATGGTTCTTAATTTTATTTAAAGTAATTTAGGAATGATCTATAGTTTAATTCTTTCATTCCGTTATGTTGAAACAGTACAGTTACTGTACAGTTACAGTACAGTTACACATACTGAAATTAAAGGTAATTTGGAGAGTGAATGTGTGGGAAAAACACAAAAACAAGCAACCACGTGAGGCTTTGAGTTGTGTGACTGGTTGGAAAGTTATTAGTTGAATAATTAGAGGTGTCAATTCCAGGTTCAAAGATTAAAACTCCTCACCAGGATTTTGCTCAGGCTTCCTGGATTGTGTTGATTCCACTAATTTTACCTGCTAATTGCTAATTAGAAAATCTAGCAAGCTTGAGCAAAATTCTGGTGATGACTTTTAATCTCTGAACCTGTAATTGACACCACTATGAATAATATGTGTCCTGTTTTTCATATGGCGTTGTTCTTCTTAAGGCCTGTGTCTGTTCTTCTTGGTGGACAGTTTGCTGAGATGCAGGATTTAATCCTCCTGAGTGTGACACTGCTGCTTTTGAGCAATGGTGAGTTGTTTTCTTCAGTGTTCCACCCTAAACATTCTGTCTTCAATCAACACCATGCTGAAACATGACACAAAGACAGAACCTTGGGGATTAACGGACTCTTTCAAGAACCCATTCACGTGGTACCATGTTTTAGGCAATCATAAGAATTTGTAAATTACTAATCCAAAATTCATTTTATTATGCTAGAGTGTTGATCAGTTTAACAGACTTGTAACGCAGCACGCACTGCGGAGTGAGGAGGCGGACACAAACGCTGAGGAGAGCGAGATTTAATAAAGGGAATACCAAAATCAGGGTCAAATAGGAATGCAGAGGTCAAATCAGAGAGGGAGTCCGAACACGAAACACGGAGAGACATGACAGAACGAACACTAGAAACAAAACACGGGTAGAACGCAGAGCAACTGAACCAAACAGAATACACAGGGCGACTGGGCAGCGATAACAAGACGTACTTACAAACAGGATTAACATGCATGAACACGGCAACACGAAAGCATGAGATCAGGACCACGAATGAACAAAACCACAGATAACCAGACTGGGGAATTACAGGGACTGATATACATGAAACTAAACTAGGAACAGGTGACGGCAACGACATAGGGGCGTGGTAACAAACGAGGAATCACGGAGACAAACAAGCAGGGCGGGATAAACAGGCTAAGAACATAGACACGAAGGAACCCGGAGTGACAGCTAGGAGAGGCGGCATTGCCAAACGTGACAAGACTATTGTGTCTGAAATGTTTACCTGACAACAATATTCTCAGATTTATTAAACTAGAAATATAAAAGAAGGGACTTATGTGGTTCATGATAGTTTTAAGGACTACAGAGCATGAGTTATGGGTCTGGAAGTCTTTAAAAGCAATTTACAGAAATAATTATTAAACATGTTCAGTGAGTTTCAGTCATGATCTGTAACCCATATTTTTATGTATCTTCTTGCTGTCTAATTCACATTTCTAATTTCTACTGTTATAACTACATTTCCTTCCTATATCTCTTTCATAATTACTTATGATTGTATTAACCAATTTGCAGGTGTCAGTGCAGCTGTAGCCCCTAGTAGCACCACTACATATAGGCCTGCTCAGCCCAGAAGCACTAATGGTGAGTGAACACTGTATGTGTTCAGGCTTAGTCAAGTCTTCTGAAAGTCATTCACTTCCTGCATAATACTTTAGAAAGTGATGAGGTTCTCACTCTGTGTGGTCAGTGCTAAACAAACATGGTGCTCATTAGAGAAAAGCTCTGTTGCATATGTATTGTGCTCTTCATCAACTGTCATGACGTACTGTAAAGTCTGCAGTTCTTATATCCATATTATTATTTTCAATATTAGCACTATAACCATATCCGACACAACGCTTGCGTTCTCTGTATTCATGTATTCTGTATTCTGCATTAGATTTGGTCTCCATTTCATTGACACCTATGAATTGTCTTTAAAGAACATTTTCAGTTACAACCAGTTATTATGGTTTTCATAGATATAAGTTTATTCTTCTTTAAACTCTCATTTACATATACCAAAAACTGTGTGGTGGTAATCGAGCGAGAAATCAGACTCTCTCTCTCCGAAGCAACCCTGCAGATTAACCTACTGTGGAAAGAAAGAACAAAAGAAAGAAAGAAATAGAATTTTCACTGCAGGTGAAAGTCATACTGTAGTTGATGTTTTGTATTAAATGTGGTGATGTAACAAGATCATAAATCTTGCTTCTGGTTCAAAGTTCTGATAAACATTTTTCAGTTCTCAGTACCACAAACCCTGCTAGAGGCTCTACACTGAGTACAACCAGGATTCAGTCTACAAGGACTAGTGGTAAGTAAACAACTGTCCCTCCACACATCAGATATAGCTTTCTCTTCCATCTTATTATCCAGGTCTGACAAAGTCTGATGTTTATCATTATCTTTATGAATTTCTCAGTTACCTTTTATTGTGATATTGTGATATTGTGATAATGTGATATTGTGCTATTGTAATAGTGTGGTATTGTAATATTGTGATATTACATATACAATTCATTTAACTTAGAACAATACAATCCAAAATGCGATAAATACAGGTAATTACAATAATGAAGATATTCCTTTGGATATATTTTGGGAAATTTATTTTCATTTATATTAATTAATTTTTTTTTATCTGCTGTGGATTATTGTGTATTTACAATCCCATTCAGTAACACTGTTCTACATTTCTGAATAAACACATGGGTACATCTTTGTACATCTCCTTGCTCAGTTAAAATAAACATACTGAGAAGTGTCTTCATAGATTTTAAAACACATTTCTCTGTATAGTTGAAGTAAAGCTGAAAATATCTAAAAACTGTAATATGTAAATTCAACATATTCAATCATTATATTGCACGTATACACAGCTACGTTCAGTGTTGAGAGCATTGTTAAAGGAGAGGCAGCATGGAGCAACAGAAGCGGCAGAAAGGGGGTGCGGAGAAATTGAAGAGTCTCAATGTAGATGATAAAAAATGTGTAAAAAATCACAGATATGTTCGCTGCTGTAGCCTCCGCGTCCTCTGTAGGTGAAGACAGCAGCAGACAGGGAGAGCAGCAGCCAGAGATGCAGACTTGTGAAAGAGAAACCGAGGAACAGACTGAGCGGGAAAGTGTAGGACGCAAGCAGATAGTAACGTTAGGATAACACAGGGACTTTATTACATGAGAATGATGAGCAATGGCCATTGATTAGTATCAGTATTAATTAATTAATTAATTAATAATTAAGTAATTAATTAATTAGCATACTTCCCAAAATTTGGCAGCCACGCGCCCTTATTCTGATAAAATAGCAAATGGTCAAGACTGAGAAGTGTCCATTTTAGGTTATAATAGCATTTTAGATATTTAGGTTAAAGGTGTGTTTAAAGGCTGCATAGTAGTTTGAATTTGTAGTCTCTATGCTAAGATTTAAAATTTATAAATGATAAATAAAAGCTTTGCAATTTAAGCATTACTACAGTAAGTGTAAAAAAGATATGCCCACACTAAGAGTAAAACGGTGTCAAATGCTTTTAAGACATGTTTGCATTGCATGAATTCATAAAGCAGCTTTGTTTGTAGCCAGATACAAATATATGTTATAGCTGTTTAAAGGAGGGAGCACCTTTTACCTGAAGAATTAGAATTGAGCTTTTATCAGAGATATTCAGAAAATACATATTAGAGATGATTTCAATAAAATCATAAAAGTGATTGTGATATAATAATGCTAAGATTGAATCCAATGACTTTAACCAGTAATTTTTAAATTATTTTTCTATGTCGTACCCCACATACATAAATTACAAGTCGGTTGTGCTCCGCTAATTATGAGGGGCCGGTCTAAACCAAAAATGCCAGGGCTGATTTTTTGTCCCAGTCCAGCCCTGCTTATACCTTCAATGCCTGATTACTAGGTGTCAGCAGAGTAAACTCTACTGGAGTTACTACATCCAGGGGCATCACTACTACACCAAGAACTGGTAGGTATTCAGTCCCTCATTTGAGTAAACAGGCCTCATTTGAGTTGTTCTGCATGACCTGGTAGTGTTTGTTTTTAATGTTTTGTTTGTATTGAATTATTTATATTCATGTATGTCAACTTTGCATATATTATGAGTTCCTTACAATCTGGGGTTAGGGTTATACTGTACATTTTATGTCTGTAATAAATATACTGGGCTCAGACTGGGTTAAAACCTTGCTACAGATCATACCATACCTGAGAGTCTCGTAATTACATACTCTGATTCATGAATATTTATATTTATTCATGATGACCATAAGTAACATAAAACAGGAAGATGATAAATCCTGCACCTAACATCCGGAGTCATGCAACAGGCTTGGCTAGGATGTATTAACCAACCAACAACCATGATCTAATAATACCTACACAATACTACTGGACAAGATAGATTTCACACACCCTATGCACACACTAGTTGCTTGAACAGAACACAGCAGCAGCTACAATCTGATACTGGCTCGACAAGGATCCAGAAGCACAGCGCACTATGTTCATGGTCCATTGCCTCAACTGCCAAGTACTCAGACCACAAAACAAACCTGGACTGACCTTCAAAACAAAGTGACATGGACACACACAATACCTTGCAAGCTTTTCCTTCTAATAAACTTCTAATAACTAATTTTCAGGTGTTAGCACCATAACCCCCATATCCAGGGGCACCACAACCATTACAAGAGCTAATGGTAAGTAAACAACTATCGTTTGAGTTGTTATTTCTGACTTTGCTTGTATTGTTTATAATAATAATGTAAAATTTAGTATTTTCAGGTGCAGCTGTGAATTATGCTCACAGATAATGGCATTCTCAGGATCCTTAATTAACATAATAATAATAACAATGGTGCCACCATTGCTGCAGTTCCTATTGTTCATATATTTATGTAATAATACAAATATTGTATTGATACTATATATTTTATGTTTCAGTCAAGTGTAATCCTCAGGAACATTATTTAATCAGTAAAAGATCAATTGTGGATTATTGCAACTTTACAAATAACCTTCAGTAAGTCAGTTATAAATTAAATGGATAGTTACAGATTTGATATCAGAGCAAGAGTCCCACAAAATGTTAATTAAAACAAATATACTCAGAAGCATATTTAAAACAGTGAAAATATACTTACCATTATAGTTATAGTATAGCTGAAGATATCTATATGAATATGAATGACGACACTTGCTTGCGTTATATTTATGTATTCTGTACACATTTCTCATTGGATTTGGTCTCCATTTCATTGGCACCTATTAAATGTCTTTAAAGTACATTTTCAGTTACAACCAGTTATTATGGCTTTCATAGATAAAGGTTAATTCTTCTTTAAACTCTCATTTACATATACCAAAAACTGTGTGGTGGTAATCAAGCCAGAAATCAGACTCTCTCTCTCTCTCTCTAAAGCAACCCTGCAGATTAACCTACTGTGGAAAGAAAGAAAGAAATAGAACTTTCACTGCATGTGAAAGTCATACTGTAGTTGTTTTGTATTAAACGTGGTGATGTAACAAGATCATAAATCTTGCTTCTGGTTCAAAGTTCTGATAAACATTTTTCAGTTCTCAGTACCACAAACCCTGCTAGAGGCTCTACACTGAGTACAACCAGGATTCAGTCTACAAGGACTAGTGGTAAGTAAACAACTGTCCCTCCACACATCAGATATAGCTTTCTTTTCCATCTTATTATCCAGGTCCGACAAAGTCTGATATTTATCATTATCTTTATGAATTTCTTAGTTACCTTTTATTGTGATAGTATGATTGTGTGATATTGTGCTATTGTGATAATGTGATATTGTGTAAATGTGATTGTGATTATGTGATTATGTGATATTGCAATAATGTGATATTGTGATAGTGTGGTAGTGCGATATTATATATACAAACATTACATATACAAATCAATTAACTTAGAACACTACAATCCAAAATGGCATAAATACAGGTAATTAAAATAATATCTAATCAAGCTGCAAAGATGGCATTCCTTTGTATATATTTCATGAAATTTATTTTCATTTATATTTATTTAATAATAATAAAAATATCTGCTGTGGATTATTGTGTATTTACAAATCCCATTCAGTAACACTGTAAACACATTTCTGAATAAACACATGTGTACATCTTTGTACATCTCCTTGCTCAGTTAAAATAAACATACTCAGAAGCGTTTTTATAGATTTTAAAACACATTTCTCTTTATACTTGTAGTATAACTGAAAATATCTAAACAACTGTAATATGTAAATTCAATATATTCAATCATTATATTGCACTTATACATTCAATGCCTGATTACTAGGTGTCAGCAGAGTAACCTCTACTGGAGTTACTACATCCAGGTACATCCCTACTACACCAAGAACTGGTAGGTATACAGTCCCTCATTTGAGTAAACAGGCCTCATTTGAGTTGTTCTACATGACCTGGTAGTGTTTGTTTTAATGTTTTGTTTGTATTGAATTATTTATATTCATGTATGTCAACTTCGCATATATTAGGAGTTCCTTACAGTCTAGGGTAGGATTATACTGTACGTTTTCTGTCTCTGTAATGAACATACTGGGCTCAAACTGGATTTAAACCTTGCTACAAATCATACCATACTCGTAATTACATACTCTGATTCATGAATATTTATATTTATTGATGATGACCATAAACTTCTAATAACTCAATTTCAGGTGTTAGCATCATAACCCCCATATCCAGGGGCACCACAACCATTACAAGAGCTAATGGTAAGTAAACAACTATCGTTTGAGTTGTTATTTCTGACTTTGTTGTATTGTTTATAATAACAATATAAAATTGAGTATTTCCAGGTGCAACTGTGAATCATGCTCACAGATAATGGTATTCTCAGGATCCTTAATTAACATAATAATAATAACAATGGTGCCACCAATGCTGCAGTTCTTTTTATTCATAAATGTATGTAATAATTCAAATATTGTTATGATACTATATATTTTGTTTCAGTCAAGTGTAATCCTCAGAACCATTATTTAATCAGTAAAAGATCAATTGTGTATTATTGCAACTTTAAAAATAGCTAAGTTATAAATTAATGTATAGTTAGATCGATTTGATATCAAAACAAGAGTCCAACAAAATGTTAATTAAAACAATTATACACAGATGCATCTTTAAAGCAGTGAAATGCTTATCATTATAGTTATAGTATAGCTGAAGATATCTATAAAGACCTGTAAAACCAATAATATCACATTTCCTGCCTGTTCATTAGGTGTCAGCACTGTAAACTCTACTGGATTCACTACATCTAGGGGCACCACTTCCACACCAAGAACAAATGGTAGTTAAACCGCCCACATTTGAGTTGTTCTACAGTATATGACCTTGTAGTGTTTGTATTTGTGTCTTGTCATCTTGTTCGTTAAGATCTCTTTAGACCCTGTAGTTTTTCTATTGATGTAAGATCAATAATGTAAGTTTCAATATAAAATTTTCAATATAAAAAATAACTACATCAGCATTTCAAAGTACATTACACAGATTACACAGACATTACGCTGTCCTTTACTTCTATATACTGTTAAAAATTGAAGTCACCACCACTGAATTACTTAATAATGCAAATATTGTATTTATACTATATAGTTTAAGTTTTTTTTGTTATATTTTAATATTATTGTCTCATTCCGCCCTGTCTCTTGTCTCATTAATGTTATGTGCTGCACATGTGTCTTGTTTGTATGAGTGTATTTAATTGTGCGTCTTGCATGTTATCATTGTCAGTCATTGTCTGACGTTTATTAGGTGTTCCTAATAAACGTTAATTCTGTTTTACTTTCTGTGACGTTCGGGCGCAGCCAAGGACGAGACACAGAATCCTCGGGTTGCGGAGCAAACGTAACTTTAATTTGACAAGTATTGCGCAATCGCGCACGAGTAACTCGGAGCAAGCACACACACAACGTGTAGACTTAAAGCCCTATCCGGACGGGATTAGTTTATCAGGGGGTCCTGGGGTAATTTTCTCTTTTACGGGGGGTCCTCTGTGATTTTAATCCCGTCCGGAACGAGCATGTCCGTGTTTTTCTCAGACGTCCTCAGAGAAAATTACAGGCGGAATTACCTACTGTTTTTCGCTGTACTCCGTGGTCGTCTGGTAATTTTAGTCCCGTCCGGATCCACATGTCTGAGTTTATACATGCAGACATCACCTCGCGTTTAATAAAACAGCTATATGTCCACTGCCACGCACCGTAGTTACACGTTGGGCGCGCGTTTTCACGGAGATCCACGTAAAGACAGCGGCGAGCGAAAATGGATTTACTGGATTTTTTAATGGATTTATTTTATTTTATTTAACGGATTTATTTAGCTATTTACATTCATTAGCGATTTTTTATAATGTGTTTTCTGTATTGGTTTAACAAAATAGCTTAACTTAAACGGAGATCTTAAATGCTGAACTGAACAGTAGTAAAGTTAAAAGTTAAAAAGGAATCATCAGAGTTGGCAGTGTGACATTATTAAACATGCTATCACGTGACAAGGCGATGTCATGTGACCGAGAAAGCCAAAAACTCGCGGGTCCTCCTGTTTTTTCAATTGCTGTCCGGATGCAAGAGTTTTATCACTGAGTACAAGGGTGAAATATTTTTCACAGACGTCCCCCTGAAAAACTAATCCCGTCCGGATAGGGCTAGACAACGACGAGCACAGGACACTGCGCGAGCGCACATTAAATAGACAGACCACATTAGCCCCATGTGATTACGAGACGATTCACAGGTGAGACACATTATTCACACAACAAAGCTATCACCACGGAGTTCCGAAAACGCAGACAGAGCACGTGGACAACGTTTACACACGCCCAAAAGGGAGGGGCCGGGGTCCTCAACGTGACACTTTCGAGATTTCTCTTTAAGGATTTTTATTCTCCTGGATGAGAGATTAGATTTTATTCTGCTTTCTCCTCAATGCCTTAAGGATCTTTTTTCTATTTATAATCTTTAATATAATAGAATAGAATAATATTGTATTTATATGTTAATATTTTAATATTGTATTTCCCTTTTGTATTTTATGCCTGATTATTAGGTGTCAGCACTGTAACCTCTACTGAGGGAGAGTATCATGATTAAATGCTGTGATTCATGAATATTTGTATTCATCATAACTTCTGAACTAATTTTCAGATATCAGCACCACAAACCTTACGTCCAGAAACACCAGTACCACATCCTTAAATTATGGTAGGTAAACAACTTTCATTTGAGTTGTTTTTTGGCAACTTTTGGAATACATTACGAGTTCCTTGTTATTTTAATGAGCAGCAGAAAAGATGCTGAGACCAAGGCATTAATTAAAAAAACACAATGACGTTTATTATTAGTGTGTTTAGCACTTAACAACAATGAACATAGACACAGACACAACAGGGACTTGACTCTAACAAAGACGAGCGACCAGCACAACATTGACACACATTAAATAACGTAAACAAGAACAAGTGCAACACAACAATAACGAGACAGGTGCAACAGATGAACACACACACACACACACACACACACACACACACACACACACACACACACAAAACCACACCCACAGGAAATACATATATGGACATCAACAGATGCAGTCTACACATACACACACCCAAAGGGAGGGGTCAGGGGCTGTACCGTGACATATATCTTCAGCAGTATTATTTATATATAATAAATTAATCTACTGGGCTCAAAACTCAAAATTATGCTACACCTGATGAATAAATGTGTATCATAATTACCGGTAAATCTGATGATTCATGCATATTTATATTTTTTATGTTGAATAACTTCCAATAACTAATTTTCAGACATTAACACCACAACTCCTATATCTGGGACACCACAACTGCATCAATAAATAAATAAATAGTTGTTGGTGAACAACTCTCATTTGAGTTGTTATATATGACCATATATTTTTTGTATTTCTGTCACGTTAACTTGTTTTATTTCGAGTTCCCAGTAATCTTCAAATTGGCGTATTTCAAACTAGGCTCAAAACTAGGTAACACCTGAGGAATGGTATCATCATTAAATGCAGTGATTCCTGAATGTTTTTTTTTCATGTTGACTAATAACATGTGATAACTCATTTCCAGATGTCAGTACAACAACCCCTATATTGAAGGATACCACTACGACATCACGTTACACAACATTTGAGTAGTTATATATAACCTTGCAGTGTTTGTGTTAATATTAAGAGTTCCCTGTATTCTTCAAGTCTTATTTGAATTGTGGTATATTATTTAAGTTGTAGAATATGATATTTGCTTGTACTGATTGTGTCTTGTCAAAACTATCACCTGTCAACAATATGAACTGGTATTAATTAAAAAAGATATTACAATAACTACTTGATTCAAGATGCACAATTACATTTCTTTTTATTCCATGCTTTCATTTCTAGTCTAGTGTTACAATCAGTGCTTGTTAATGGGTTAATGTTGGATTAATGTTGAGGTGTGCAGTGAATTAATGTTGAATTAATGTTGAGGTGTGTAGTGGATTAATGTTGGATTAATGTTGAGGTGTGCAGTGGGTTAGTGTTGGATTAATGTTGAGGCGTGCTGGTGTTTTGTGTGCTGGTGTTTTGTGTGCTGGTGTTGTGTGTGCCGGTGTTGTGTGTGCTGGTGTTGTGTGTGCTGGTGTTTTGTGTTTTGGTGTTGTGTGTGATGGTGTTAGGTCTACTGGTGTTATGTATGCTGTTGTCTGCTCTGCTCCATTCCTTCATCTATGTTTAAAGGCTTGATGGCTTCTTGCTGGTATTATAACAGTTGCCTTGCATATATTTCTTGTTTGCTTGTGTGCAGTGTTGGTTCCATGGTGTGTTTGGGAGTGGGTGTGGCCATGTTTTTGTGCCGTGCTGTGTCTGGTGTTAGTCGGTGAGGGCCGTGCTGTGTCTGGTGTTAGTCGGTGAGGGCCGTGCTGTGTCTGGTGTTAGTGAGGGCCATATATGCTTGACCCACACACACGCTTGTCCCTCACAGCCATGCCATGAATCGCTGAAATCGGGAGCATTACATTAGCTGCTGTTCCCATGACTACGTCCACCACCCTTCAGTCAAAGAAATGTCCTTTAACAATAGCAACACTGCCCTAAGACATGTCAGTCCTAGAACTAGTCAATGGATGAAAAATCTGGTTCCAGGTAAGTACCTGCAGTGTAGCTAAGTAAGGTATATAGAGATAGAACTCCATCATAGGGAGTTTTTCCTCGCCACTGTCGCCTTTGGCTTGCTCATTAGGGTTCTGGACCCATAGTATTGTTAACCTTGTAAACCCTGTAAAGCTGCTTTGCGACAACTTGAGTTGTTAAAAGCACTATACAAATAAACTTTGATTGATTGATTGATATTAAAAGTAGTAGTAAAGGACACAAAGTTTCCAAAGAAACAGGGCATTTGGGACAGAGGTCCTTCATCAGCTATGAATGCAAAGTGTTTCTGAATTAATGAATGAACCTTAGACTTATATAGCACTTTTCAAGAACCCAAGGTCACTTTACAATCAGCACAGGTACCAGCTTTTATGACCAATCTCACACCGGTGAGACGCAGCAGCCACAGGAAACCCTCAATAATAATAATAATAATAATAATAAAGATAACAACAACATGTTCAACTTTTGAACTTTAATGGTGAGCAAGAATAATCGTAAGCAGTTGGGTAAGATATCAAAGTAAAATAAAGTTTATTAAAGGAAAAAGATGGATCAATCCAGAAATCTCTGTTACATACACTTAAAGCATCTGCAAGAGAGAGTTAAAGGGCAATGACCCAAGAACAGAACAAGGCCTTGGCAGACCTACAATACGAGATGTGATGCTAGATGATGAAGCAATCGGAATGGTCAGAAAGGTGAGAAATAAACCATTTCCATATACTCCAGCCTTTCTACTATGGTGTAACAGGAGAGTGATACAGTGTATTAAAGACATCACTACAGCCTTCCAAAATAGGTATGTTGAGCCCCTGTGTCTGCAGGCACAAGATCATTCCCAACCCTCACCAAGGCTGGTTCACGGCACAGGAACCAGACTGCATGGTTCATGAAGTTGATACTGTATCAGATGTTCAGGAAGTTTATATTGTGTCAGATGTCTGTGAAGTTAATACTGCATCAGATGTTCGGGAAGGGCCAAGACAACATGCTTAGGCGAGTTTATCCAGATGGAAGATTATAAATCAGGTAGTAGTTCATGAGGTTATTTATAGCACAACCAGATTTCTCTAGAACCGGAATAACAGCCGCAGGTATTGTATTAGTTCAGGTGGGACAAAGCCAGAAATGGGAGAGGAATTAATACCAATAGCAATGAGCAGAGAGGAACCCACAGATAAAGAGATATGTAGACAGAGGGCTAAGTGTACAAGTAGGAGACACGATAGAGACCAGCATGGAGACATCATGTTACTGAGCAGCTTTAAAGGTGAAGGCTCTGCTTCCTTTTCAGAACTTAAAAATATCCTGCATTTTGAGAGTGCAGCAGGTTATGGAATGCAATGAGTTCACTCAGATATTGTGGGGCAAGACCATTTAATGCCTTATAGGTCAACAGAAGAACAACAGAATCAATTCAATATTTAACCAGGATGTGTGTCAAATGAAAGATCAGAATCAATAGTAACCCCTAAGCTTTTTGCAGTAGATTTAAGTGTTACTGAAAAACCATCTAGGGTAAGAGGAATATTAGATCAATTGCTTCTTGTAGCTTTGGGTCCAAGAAGCAACAGCTCAGTCTTATCAGAATTTAGAAGAAGACAATTAGAAGCCATCCAATTTTTAATTTCCTGTATTAACATAATCTCAGTGGGGAACCATCAGGGCCCAAATATTCTTAAAACATAAATATATATTATATAATTTATCCAATTTTATTTTATCTACTTACAGTTTGACAATCGACATCTAAACAATTACAAAAATATAAGCAAAAAATTATTCAACCGTGTCTATTCAATCTGTGTTTAAAGGTGAGGGGTTAAGTGGAAGCCTGTGAGCCTGTGTCTCCCCATATCAGGACTGTGATGCCCGCTGTTCGTTTACAGAGTGCCTGGCAGTTATAATTCAGCAATACCAGTTTAAAATGACAGTAAAATTGACCAATCATATCTTCCCTCTTAGTGGGCGGGCTTAACTGTATGTTCATTTCCACCCGCTGTGGCGACGCTAGCTGTCGTTAGCGTACCACCGCTAGCTAGTTTAGATTCATTCCTTTGATGTCCTCGTGCGCGTTGTTTACATATTTCGCTTCCGAGGAACACGGAGCTTTGAACCTTATTTTGTTGGAACCTTATTTTTCTTAAGAAGTTATCTAGTACAGATATTACTGTTTATTGCGTGTCTAAAGCTGTACTGTCGTCTCAGTTTTTTTCTTTATTGCAGTTAATTAGGAGAGGAAACACTTTTTTTTTCGGGGGGATGGGAGCGGGCCCAGGTTTAATGGTCACGGTTCGCTACTGCATAATCTAAATTATGTAATGTTACAGCCCCTGACCCCTCCCTTTTGGGCGTGTGTTTACGTTGTCTACGTGTAGTCGTCTGCATCTGTGGATCTCCGTGGGTGTGGTTGTGTCTGAATGTGTTCATTCGTCTCACCTGTGGCTCGTCTCATCATCACTCGGGGCTTATGTGGTTTGTCTATTTAATGTGCGTTCGCGCTGTGTCCCATGCTCGTCTTTGTTTGAGTCTGACACGTCTTTATGTATGCGTGTTTTATGTGCGCTGTCTGCGCTATTTATGTGATAATTAAAGTGACATTCTGTGAAACCGTGGGACTCGTGCCTCGGCCTTCTCCTTGCCGTGAGCGTCACAGATTAGAGGATATATACAACTGAGTACCATGCCTACGAATGATTGTGCCCAGCGGTAGCATATATAATGAGAATAATTTGGGGCCTAATGAGAATAATATGGGGCCCAATATAGATCCTTGTGGGACACCATATTTTACTTTTCTGAGCATTCATTATTTACAAGGGCAAATTGATATCGATCTGTCAGGTAGGATTTGAACCAGGACAGTTCTTGACCTCTTATATCACTGAGTGTCTCCAGCCTATCTAGTAAAATGTTGTGGTCACTGGTGTTGAAAGCAGCAATAAGGTCAAACAGTATAAGAAAATAAATGTGTCATTTATCAGAGGATATTAAGAGATAATTTACTACTTTAGTTAGCGTGGTTTCAGTGCTGTAGTGGGGTCTAAATCCAGATTGAAATAAGTGGAGGACATGATCTATCTGCAAAAAAGTAGAAAGTTGTGAAATTTTCTCTAAGACTTTCGACATGAAGGAGAGATTAGAGATTGGCTGCAGTTCATGAGGATTAAGACCAGGTTTTTTAAATTAGTGGCTTAATGACTGCAAGTCTAAATGATTTTGGGATGTAGAATAGGCTCAGAGAAGAGATAATTATAGTGAGCAAAAGTTCTACATTACTATGCAGTTTGTTCTTTGAGTAAACGAGTTGATACAACATCCAATATACATGTGGAGGGTTTGGAAGAATTTACCATAGAAATAAGCTCCTCACAACCAATTGGGAAAAGAACTCTAAACGAGCATCAGAGCTGACCAGACAGCCATGAGAGTGCATCTGCAGATTGACAGGATCTGAGATAGGATGCCATTTACATTCCAGGATTCTGGCGGGTTGTTTGAGACTACATGTGTGCTCGTTGTACCAAGGAGCCATTCTGTTCTCATTTATTGTCTTAGATTGCAATGGAGCAACCTTGTCTAAGGCTTTACAGAGAGAATTCTTGACGTGCTCTGTAATATGCTCAAGCCCTTCCAGAGCTACTGGTAGATCATCGTTTGATCATCATGGTGGTAGATGTGATTGCTCGTTTATTTTGAAAACGGGGTGGCCAACGAATACCATTGTCCAAATGCAAAGGATGAGGTATTAAAAAGAATTAAACTTATAGTCTGATTTTTGAGAGACAACCTATATCTGAGTCATATAGTGTGGCGACACCACCTCCGTGACAATTTGGGGGTTGTGAACATATCTACAGCTGGAGGGAGACATTTCGTGCATAGGTTATGGTTGGTAATCATTTCATTAAGTTTTGCTTTAGATAATTTGCTTAAGATAAGTAAAACATAAAAGTGAGCGAGAAACAGAACTGATGTGGACCGGGTCATGAAGAAGAGCAGAGTGAAGAGAAGAGCTGATAATGGCCAACTTGTTTGTGAATCGAGAGACGTAAACTCTACTGTTCAATACTACAGCAGACAGAAGCATGAAGAAGTGTCAGTCAGTCATTAGTCATGCTGAACAACCTTCTAGGGTTACCCGAACCATGTGTCACGAATGGCGAATAAAGATGAGGATTCAGGTTTTTGTAATTAATCATTCTCTCAGCAAGAACAGAGGACAAATGCATATATAAAATAACTGTAAGCGGCTTATGATCAGATCAGCTCATGTAGGATCCTTCTAGACTTCCAGTACTTGTGTCAGATGGGCAGACCAAAATCCACAATGTGACCTTAAGAGCAGGAAATGTAACCTGCTGTGTAAAAGACTTTGACAGAGATCTCAACGAAACGTGCCACCAGTCAGAGGCAGGATTGAGCAGGCAAGGGTCGTGAGAGATGCATGTTCCAGAGGTTCAGAGCACGGGGTTGTACTCAGGAGGAAGGGAAATGAAAAAATAACAACAGTAGAACAGTGGAACAAGCATTCAAAAGATGATACTAGTAGCTGTTTCAACAAGAGGCAAGTCAGATATACAAATCAGAGAGGCCACCTGCCCCTCTGCTGAAGCTTATCATGTGTGAATCACATGTTTCAGCTGTGTGTACTTTAGACATAAAACATGCTAAATATATTTGTGCATGTTTTTTTTGTTTTATTTGTTTTTTTTTGGGAGGGGTAAGTATCATTGCAGTCAAATTTCAGACTGGAAAAATTATTATATTTTACTGTCTGGGGATCAAGATTCAGGCTTGAGGGGGTTAATGAAGATGTGCATGGTAAGCAGGTTTGACCCTGAAATGCTGTGTGCACTGGAACTGGAGCAGTTTGGCTGTAAGTGCACCTGTCAGGTGTGGAACTGGGGCGGTGTTGCTGTAAGTGCACCTGTCAGGTGTGGGACAGGGGTGCGATGTGGCTGTAAGTGCACCTGTCAGGTGTGGGACTGGAGTGGTGTGGCTGTAAGTGCACCTGTCAGGTGTGGGACTGGAGTGGTGTGGCTGTAAGTGCACCTGTCAGGTGTGGGACTGGAGTGGTGTGGCTGTAAGTGCACCTGTCAGGTGTGGGACTGGAGTGGTGTGGTTGTAAGTGCACCTGTCAGGTGTGGGACTGGAGTGGTGTGGCTGTAAGTGCACCTGTCAGGTGTGGGACTGGAGTGGTGTGGCTGTAAGTGCACCTGTCAGGTGTGGGACTGGAGTGGTGTGGCTGTAAGTGCACCTGTCAGGTGTGGGACTGGAGTGGTGTGGCTGTAAGTGCACCTGTCAGGTGTGGGACTGGAGTGGTGTGGCTGTAAGTGCACCTGTCAGGTGTGGGACTGGAGTGGTGTGGCTGTAAGTGCACCTGTCAGGTGTGGGACTGGAGTGGTGTGGCTGTAAGTGCACCTGTCAGGTGTGGGACTGGAGCGGTGTGGCTGTAAGTGCACCTGTCAGGTGTGGGACTGGAGTGGTGTGGCTGTAAGTGCACCTGTCAGGTGTGGGACTGGAGCGGTGTGGCTGTAAGTGCACCTGTCAGGTGTGGGACTGGAGTGGTGTGGCTGTAAGTGCACCTGTCAGGTGTGGGACTGGAGCGGTGTGGCTGTAAGTGCACCTGTCAGGTGTGGGACTGGAGCGGTGTGGCTGTAAGTGCACCTGTCAGGTGTGGGACTGGAGTGGTGTGGCTGTAAGTGCACCTGTCAGGTGTGGGACTGGAGTGGTGTGGCTGTAAGTGCACCTGTCAGGTGTGGGACTGGAGCGGTGTGGTTGTCCTGCTCATCTGCTTCGCTCACCTGCATCTGAAAGAGACTTTGTTTCAGGGGTGGGATTTTTGTTTGTTTTAAAGTTTAAAAAACTGAGTCATGCCCATATGGTTCTAATAATATAGTATATTAATAATGTATATTCGATAAAATACTATGTGTACTTTTTACAATTTTTACTTTTTACATAGAGTAATTACATTTCCATGTGTGTTCAGTATGAAGCACTTTATGCATGCTAAAAAGTGCTAAACATATGCAGTGGTATGAATGCCCCAGTATACACCAACCACCTTTATTTATTTATTTGCAGAAAATGCTGCTTTGTATGCGCGCCCTTCACCTGTGCGCCAGACAGCCCATCTGTTGCCATGCAGAATTTGTGAGCAGGGTGCTGCTCCAGCCTGGGTGGTGTTGCATGGCAGAAATGATCCCAGCAGGGACAGAGATGTGTGGGAAAACCTCAGGAATGCTGCAGGGCTTTATAAACCCGGTCTAGAGCAACAATCATTAACACTCCACTTTTGTGTCAGTGTTGCTACTGGGTTTACCTTGGTTCACAACCTACGTAACATCCGGTCAAAAACGGCTCAAACGGAACGGTAGTAAATGAGTAGGGTGTGGCCAACAGGCTGCAAGGCATCGGAGAGGCCACAGTCTGAAACAGAATACAGCAAGACCACTCTTGATGTAAAAAAAAAAAAAGACCAATCAAGTCCAGACTAATATAACTTTAGTGACGTCCGAGGCTTATTTAAAAATGAACTCCGCTCAGTCCTGGCAACCCGCGAGGTAGTCGTCAAGATAGGTAGACTGCTTATGTCCGAGGGATGGTGCCTAATGTGGGTAAATGCACCACTGGCTAAAACGTTCAGCAAGAATAGGGATCCTTACAGGTGATAAAACAAGCCGTTCGTAAGAGTGGTGCTGCAGGGTCGCGGTGGGGGAAGGTGGACCCGGGCTCGCGGCGGGTCCTCGTCAGCACGCGCGGTTTACGGCAGCCCGTGCAGCAGGTCGGTCTGCAGCTGTAAAGAAACATGGCTCCCGCTGGATTGCACCCGCGCTAGCAAGGTTCCCACAGATTATTTTCATTTACAGTGGCGATATTTCGATATGTACGTTTTGAATGGTTTAAAGAGCTACATCAGTCTGAGTGGATATTTGAGAAACTGAAAACAGGACGACCGATAAAACAAGGTTGCAGGTAATAAAGTAGTTTTAGCGCTGCTAAAGCCAGCTAACTTCACTAGCAGTGTTTCTGGCGCCGTCTTAAAGTTAAGCCAGTTTGCATAAGGTAGTTATTCAGAACAACGTTGCATTGTGCGTAAATGCCATATGAACGTGCGAATGCATTTTAAACAAGCTTTAGGTTTTAAACATGACACGGAAGTTGTGGCCTGCGCTGGTCCTGCAGGTAGGAGGCTGGCGAGCTGCGTGTGCGCGCGACGGTCGTCACAGTTCGGCAAATATTGGATCGGTAGCGTGCAAGTTGGACCTCTAGATCCGAATCACAGTTGAACCGATTCAGTAAGAACTTTCCAACTACAGAGATTCATAACTTGCTAGCTAACTCGCGAAAGCCGCAGAAGAGATCTTAATCTGTTTCGCATAATTTTCTTATTAAAACTTCAACCTTGAACGGAAGCTACTCGGTTAACTAACTAACTTGCCACTGATTAAGATCTACTTCATGATTTACTAATGAGAAAAAAATAGTAAGTTCGCCATCGTTAGAGGATGCTAGCTACATTTGCTTTGATTATATTTACAAAAAAATGTGTAAATAAGTAGCAAGCTGGCAGCCTGAAGTTAATGACTTCTGTATAGAACTTGTGCATGTAGGAAAGACGTGCACGCGAACCGGGAGAACTGCACGTGCAACAGTTCTACTACTGTGATAGCGCTGGTAGAGCTGTTTCTCCAGCACGTTTATGGAAATTGTGCTCATTTAAATTGCTATATTGCAGCCAAAATTTATCAGCTTTTTAAATGTAAAATCTTCAGCATGCCATCAGTTGAGTTGGTTCAAAAAATACATATCTTAAGACTTCAAAGCCTGCTAAATGAATATTCTTGACTTGTCGCATGCCGGTTGGCAAAATTGCCATATTTAGATTTTTCATATTTGTGCTGTAGCCTGTCTTTTTAGTCAGAGAACTACACCACTCCAGTGTCACCAAAGCAGATGTCCATGACTTTAATTAGGGTGCGTTTAGCATGGACTGACGTGTGTGTGTGTGTGTGTGTGTGTGTGTGTAGGTAGGTAGGTAGGTATGATGGAAGAGCTGCACAGTCTGGACCCACGAAGACAAGAACTCCTAGAGGCACGCTTTACAGGGGCTGGAGTCAGCAAGGTATGGAGGCTGTTCACCATGTCACACTGAAACGCCGCTCAGGGAAAGATGCACTCGTGGCAACCTGCTGTAGCAGAACATGCAGGCCTGCCCTTTACACACACCATTTGTTATTATGAATGGTTTATTTCTAAAATCAAGCCTGTTGTAAGTTCTACTTTACTGAGACTTGTTCAGACTGCAGACCCGTGTAGCCAGGGCAGAACGTCCCAGTGGGGCTGTAAGCTGCCCTGGAGGCCTGAACCATGCACACATTTACTGTCACTATTCTGATAACACAACTCTGTGCTTTTTCCAGGGCACTGGTTATAACGAGTCATCCAATCAAAGCCTTTGCAGTGGAGGGTCTCTTAGCGACAAAGAGCTCGAGGTGAGTATACATGCGCACGTGCACACACACACACACACACACACACACACACACACACACACACGGAGTCTAATCTTGGGCTAAAGGACAGTGTGGCTGGTGAGTCAGTGCTGGATGGTTTTAGTCCAGGATTAGGCCTAATCTGGCCCTGGGACTTAATCTGGCCCTTCCCTACTTTGAAGAATTCTACTATTAAATGTTTTCTGCCGGTGTAGCACATTTTAATTGCGTCTGTTTGTAAAATAGTTACCAGTGCTGTCCTGAGCACTAACTAGGGCTGAACGATTAATTGCATTTGCGATAATTTCGCGATTTTTAAAAACGCGATTGTCTAATCGCACAGGCTGCGATTTAAACTGGTCACGTGACTTGGGAGCGAGCTGAGCGGAGGACGAACGGAGCAAACCCGAGCAGGAGGCAGGGAGGTGGAGAAGTGAAGTTAACACAGCACATTTTAACTTGTTGCACAATGGCTTCAGGCTCGACAGAAGCTGACACTACTGAAAGTCTAATACCAAAGAGGGGCAGCACATCAGTTGTGTGAAATTACTTTGGCTTTTAAAAGATGCTGCTCATCGTCAGGTACTGTGTAAAATGTGCCTTGCTACTGTCGCTACGACGCGAGGAAATACTACAAACCTTCTTCAGCATTAAAAAAAAACACCACAAAGCCTCATATTTGTAAGGCTAAAATGCCAACGACCAGTGCTGCATCTTCAAATACGCAAAAGTGTTTCTCTGTGCTTATACAGCTTTAGTATGCGGTGAGCAGCAAAATACCGTAAAATCACGCATATAGGCGCAATAAGATTTAAAGTGCGGATGAATCGCGAAAGCGCGGATAGCTTGACCGCGGTCCAGCAGACAGGGTTCACTGACCGAACCGTTTGAAAGTGTAACTCCTTATGGATATAATTGGAAGCGGCACGCTGAAATAACTCGGGCAGTAACGGAGTTCATAGTGAAAGACATGATGTCCTTTAATGTAGTGAACAATCCCGGCTTCATGGCTTTGTTAAACACACTGGATATGCGCTACCAAATGCCCTCACGCACATATTTTAGCCAAGTTGCTATACCTGCAGGGTTGCCAACTCTCACGCATTGAGCGTCTTAGACTAAAAAGTTAGTAGTTCGCTCTGGCGCCAACCACAGGCGATCGATCGATCACGATATAATAATAATTAAATTTCGTCCATTTTTTACACCCCCCCCCCCCCCCCCCCCCCCCCCGAATGGAAATGCCGAAACAGAGTTTCCTGAAGTGGAACAATGGGAAAAAAATCGTGATTTTAAATCGCAATCGCAATTTATAGATAAAAAATTGCAATTAGATTATTTTCCAAAATCGTTCAGCCCTAGCACTAACCCTAGTTCACCTTTCACTGGACTTTCAAATAGTTGAATTATGATCTCATCTTTCATTAAGATGAATATGGGTGAGGAAATCTGTCAAGTACTAATACAAGTGTGTGTGTGTGTGTGTGTGTGTGTGTGTGTGTGTGTGTGTGTGTGTGTGTGTGTGTGTGTGTGTGTGTGTGTGTGTGTGTGTGTGTGTGTGTGTGTGTGTGTATGTATGTGTGTATGTGTCTCTGTGTGTTTGCCACTCAAAGACACCAGAGAAGAAGGGCAGTGAGCAGCGTACAAGGAAAAGAAAAGGAGACAATTCTGATCAGGGTACTGTGTGTGTGTGTGTGTGTGTGTGTGTGTGAGTGAACAAGGTAAAAAAACCTTTTGATATTGTTTTTGCCTTGGATTACTAAATTGGTGGTCTGGGCAGAGATATAATTAAATCTGACTTGTGACAGTAAAGAGTTATGCACTACGACAGCACTGTCAAGTAATGCACTACGACAGCTGCTGTCTGGTTGTATAGTACTCCGACATCAGTCTGTCTGGAGGCCCTCACCAGACCTTCCCCAAGTGCTTAATCAGTCCTTCAGCTTCTATGTGCTGTGTGCCAACACAAGATAAGGGACAGGCTGGGAGACCCCCCCCTCTTTGTGGAGAAGCAGCCTGATTGGTTAATGCGACTGGACCCTGATGGTGTTTGTAGTTGTTAACAGAACCCAAACAGAAACATTGCTTTTTTCCCCCCACAGAAGAACAGTTTAAGCAAAATGTACAAAGCTGTAAAGATGATTTCGCTGTAGCTTTCAGGATTGTTTTTTGTGATGGGAACTTCAGCTCTTCCTTAAGTCTTTTTGTCTTTTCTGTGTGACAGTAAAAGCAGGAAGCAGAGGATCAAAGATCAGTGATTACTTTGAGGTGAGTAGAGATCAGTGATTACTTTGAGGTGAGTAGAGATCAGTGATTACTTTGAGGTGAGTAGAGATCAGTGATTACCGTGAAGTGA